>NC_134090.1:16916559-17109490 GCF_000715075.1 Nicotiana tabacum | reverse complement strand
CATTAATCTGGAAATCGTTTTTTCCTTCTTCTCACTCATCCTTGGGAGAGTAAAATACACACACTCTGACACGTTAGCATTAAGGGTGCAAATAATTCCATTTAAAATAAGTTTAGGGGGTAATAGAATTCCCGAAAAGAAAAAGTGTGTAGTTGAGAATCCGGGTATAGATCAGGGGGTACTTATGCATTTTTCCTAAATAATATTGTAACTTAAAAGTGAACAAGAAAAATTTCAATAACAAGTTAAAATTGTTCACCAAGCATATGTGCCCTAGGTAGTACATCATTGTTTTGATCTTTTTGTTATATTTGCACATCTTCTTATGTACCTAATCATTGTTTTGATCTTCTTTATATATATATATATATACTCCCTCCGTTTCAATTTATGTTAACCTATTTCTTTTTTAGACCGTGCCAAAAAGAAAGACCCCTTTCCTTATTTAGAAATAATTTATCTTTATGCAATGATTTATAGCCACACAAAATATATGTGCCTCATTTTACACCACAAGTTCAAAAGTCTTCTCTCTTTTCAAAGAACACACTTACGAATTAATCTCTCCTTGAATTCAGCTGTGACAAGGAAGGTCACATTAGAATCTGGGCCAGTCAAGAGCAAGATTCAAAGAGGTACATCTTGGGTCAAATCCCTTAATTAAAGATCATGTGCCTCAAGTTTCAAAAAGGACTCAACGGCTCTTTTCTCTTGTATAAAAAGGCTGCTCTCTCAAGAAGAAGATTACGCAACTACAAAAAGTATATTACAAATCTTTCTACTTCTTAGTTCAAACACTGTAATTCTGAGTTATCAGTGTCTCAAAATATAGAGAGATCTAGAGTACAAAAGAAAGTTGTATCAATTGATTAGAACTCAAATTGTTGATCCTATACGTTGGTGGTAAACACAAACACCATCAATCTTGTAACCTTATTCAAAGATCTTAAGGGAACACTTGTGACTCAAGGGAACTGGATGTAAGTACCACAAACGGTACCGAACTAGTATAAATCATGTGTGTCTTACTATTGCTCCTTACTACTTTTAATATTTCTTTCTCTTGGTTAGTCAACTAATACTTATATTAGTTGACTAAATTTTAACTAGGCAACAGATAAACTGGAAGTCACTTATAAAGGAACCAACAAAGTGAAAGAGACTAGAATAAATCTCCTGGTTAGGGAATATGCATTATTTCGAATGAAGGATGGAGAATCTGTTGAAGAAATATTTTCCAGATTCAGCAAAATCCTTGGAGACCTCAAATCATTTGGAAGACCTATTAAAAGTGGCGAACAGGTTAGAAAGATCCTCAGAAGTCTACCTACAATCTGGCAACTGAAAGTTATATCTTTAGAATGTCAAGACCTGGACAAAATCTCCTATGATGAACTCAGAGGTGACTTGATTGCTTTTGAGAAAACTCATCTTGATAGACAAATTCAAGAGAAAAAGAAAATCATTACTTTCAAGGCAACTATGGCTGAACCTGAAAATGAAGATGAAGTAGAAGGAGGAGAACAAAATGAAAATATTGCAATGCTCTTGTAAGTTATGACAAACATGATGAGAAGAAACAAAAACTATAGAAGAGGTAAGTTTAATTTCAGAAAAGAAAGGGCGAGCAATGAAACAAATAAAAATAATGGAAGATGTTACGAATTTGGAAAGCTCGGACACGTTCAAGCTGACTGTCCTGAATTAAAAAGGAAGCTTAGTAGAAATGTGCAAAAGAAGAAAGCTTTTGGAGCATGGAGTGATGAGGAGGAATCTAATCATGAGGAAATTGCTAACATGTGTTTTATGGCTCTTGGCGACAATGAAGAATCAGATAAACTTGGACTAATGGCAGACAGCAACGATGAAGAAGATGATTCAAGAAGACCCTATTCACCGTTGGATGAAGGAACTAGTGAGGTATGTACTCATTTATGTCCATCTTGTTATGAACTTCAAGAATATGTTGATATTGCTCTTGCAGACATTGAAAGAGTAGTAAATGAACTCAGAAAAGTCAAGAGAGAAAGAGAAAGAAAAAAGAAGGATTGGGCCCGGAAACTAGAAGTATGCGAAATTGAACGTGATATACTTCAAGAAGAAGTAAACGAACTCAGGCTTCAATTGAATGGACTACAAAAATCATCAAGTTCTAGTTCAGTTCAGAAAGTTCCTGTTAGAAATAAAATAGTGTGCTTCTTTTGTGGTAAAAATGGCCATAGCACTAACAATTGCAGGAATTGAATTAGAGCTGAGAATAGTTCTAGAAACTTCAACAGCTCACCTTGCACCTAATGTGGTAAAAAAGTTCAAACCTCAAATTATTGCAGGTTCAAAAACAATAGGAGGTGGATTTGGAGACCAAAATCTTCAAATCAAACTAACTCTCAAAAATCCAACCAGTCAGGACCCAAGCAGGCTTGGATACCTAAAAATAAGTAATCTTGTTTCACAGGAACACCGCAAGAAGAATCAAAAAAGGAAAATAGTATCTCGACAGCGCGTGTTTCAGACATATGACGGGTGACAAACAATTGTTCAAATCAGTCACCAAGCTAGATGGAGGAATAGTTACTTTTGGTGACAAATCCAAAGAAAATGTTATTGGTGTTGGAAAGGTTCTATTAAGCTCTACATGTGATGTGAATGAAGTTTACTTAGTGGATGAACTCAGGTATAATCTTCTCAGCATCACTCAACTATGTGACAATGATTATGAGGTTCGTTTTAAAAAACATGGCTGGTTCATAAAAGACGAATCAGGTAATATCATTCTCTCTGGTAATAGGGACAGAAATGTCTATACTATCAAAAACCTAGAAAAATTTGGGGATCAAATTTGTCTTTCTTCTATAATTGAAGATCCCTAGGTTTGGCATAGGAAACTTGGGCATGCAAGCATGCACACCATTCAAAAACTTTCAAAACATGACCTTGTCATTGGTCTTCCAAACCTGGATTTTTCAAAAGATCATATTTGTGATGCATGTCAATTAGGAAAGCAAACTCGATCCTCTTTAAAAGTTAAAAAACATTGTTTCAACCTCTAAACCTCTTCAATTGCTGCATATGGATTTATTTGGCCCCACTAGAACTGCTAGTATTGGAGGTAAGAAATATGCTTTTGTTATTGTAGATGATTTCTCTAGATTTACATGGGTTATATTTCTTAGTAATAAAGATGATGCCTTAAAGAATTTTGAAGTTTTTTGTCAGAAAGTTCAACGTGAGAAGGGTTATTACATATCTACAATCAGGAGTGATCATGGAGGAGAGTTTGAAAGCAGAGCGTTTGAAAATTTCTGCAATGATCAAGGTGTAATGACCCGACCGGTTGTTCTGAGATTTTGCACTTCTCTTGAAAGTTCTTGGGCATGACTTGCCCCGTGTGATGTAATATGACTTATGTAAATCACTGGTTTTGGTTTTCAGGGTAATCGGAATGAATTTGGAAGAACAGTCTCAATTTGAAGCTTAAAATTTGAAAGGTTTGACCAAGTTTTGACTTGTTAGTAGATGACATCAGATTGGAATTTTTATGATTTGGTTAGCTTCGTTAGGTGATTTGGGACTTAGAAGCGTGATCGGAATGCATTTTGGAAGACCGTGAAAGGTTTAGGCTTGAATTGATGAAATTGAGATTTTGGTGTTTTCCGGTTGATAGGTGAGATTTTGATATAGCGGTCAGAATGGAATTTTGGAAGTTTCAGTAGCTCCATTGTGTCATTTGTGATGAGTGTGCAAAATTTCAAGTCATTCGGACGAGGTTTTGTAGACGTTTTAATCAAAAGCGTAATTTAGAAGAATTTGAAATTCTTAGGCTTGAATCCGGTGCGAATTTGGTGTTTTGATGTTGTTTTGAGCGTTACGAAGGTTCGAACAAGTTTGAATGAGGTTATGGGATATGTTGTCTTGTTTGGTTGAGGTCCTGGGGGCCTCTGGTGAGTTTCGGGTGGTCAATCAAACCATTTCATGTTGTTTAGAACTGCAGAAAAACAGCTGAAGTGTTGCAGAGAATTAGACCTTGGCGTTCGCGAGTAGGTCCTCGCGTTCACGAAGGGTTAGTTGGTGAAGGCTGGAATTTTAGCCTTCGTGTTCGTGAGGAAGGCTCCGCGTTCGTGAAGGGCTGAGTGTTTCGTCATCGCGTTCGCGAGTGAAGCTCCACGTTCGTGAGAGGAAAGTGGTCAGCTGGGTTTGAGGTCAGGTTATTCATCGCGTTCGCGGGTGAAGGGGTGCATTCGCGAAGAGTTGTCTGAGGAAGCATCGCGTTCGCGATGGGTAGGTTGCAATCGCAAAGAGGAATTTTTGGTCAATGTTATTTTATGCTTCGCGAACGCGAGTCGTTGACCGCGTTCGCGAAGAAGGAAATGAGACCTGAGCAGAATGTTTAAATAGTCGTCTTATGGGCAATTTTGGAGCTTTTTTAGAGGATTTGAAGAGGGATTCAAGAGATAACGCCTGGAGGTAAGATTTTTGAACTCAATACTTGATTTTTGTGTGAATTCTACCTAATTAATCATGGAATTTAACCCTAGTATTGAAGAACTAGGGCTTGTAATTGGAGACCTAGAATTTGGGATTTGAGGGGTCGTTTGTGGTTGGATTTTGGTACTTTTGATATGTATGAACTCGTAAGAGGATGAGGACTCTATTGATGTGACTTTTATTGGATTCTGAGACGCGGGCACGGAGGCCGGGTATGAGCAATTTTGGGATTTTTGATGTAAATTGGATATTTTCGAGTAGGCATTGTCCCCTTAACATATGTTAATGGTTATGTACTGATTATGGCTACATTTAGAGCATCCAGAGGTCGATTAGTAAGGGCAAAGGCATCGCGGGATAGAGTTCGGACCAGATCGAGGTAAGTAATGATTGTAAATACTATCCTTAGGGTTTGAAACCCCGGATTTCACATCGTTGTGCTACTTTGAGGTGACGCACACGCTAGATGATGAGCGTGGAGTCGTGCACCATTAGGGATTGTGACTTGGTCCGTCCCGTACGACTGTTAAGTCGCGTATTTGATTTGAAATCTTATGATATTCCCTATTTTAGAGATTTATATTATATTTTGGGTTGTATGCCATGGTTGGGGCCTTGTGCCGACCTGTTGGGACCCTTAGTGGCATTTTTACTATTTTTCCTCACTCTAATTATTTTGAAAGCATATCCTCAGTCATGTTTTACCTGTTTATTATTTAAATCTAATTTTATCACTTTACTTCTTAAAATGTGAAAACTGTTTGGGCTGAGTTCCCTATGGTACTGATGGCCCGAGTGATTGTGAGGTTGATGACTGAGATAGACCAAGGGTCTGATTGTGAGGTTAATGACTGAGATAGACCGAGGGTATGATTGTGAGGTTAACGACTGAGAGAGGCTGAGGGCCTGGTTGTGAGGATTATATATTTATGGATCGGGCTGCACGCCGCGCAACAATATATATATATATATATATATATATATATATATATATATATATATATATATATATATATATATAGATCGGGTTGCACGCAGCAACGATAAAGCGCTTGGGTTGTAGGAGCCCCTCCGGAGTCTGCACACCCCCAGTGAGCGCAGTCGACTATATATATGGATCGAGTTACACGCCACAGCGATATGTGGATCGGGTAGCACGCCGCAACTGTTACTATATGGTACCTATTGAGTGTGAACGTTGATTGGTAAGAGTTGAGTCACGAGTGACTGAGAGGCTTGCCCGAGGGGCTATATATATATATGTATGATCGTGGCCAACCATATGATCGTGGCCAACCAACCAAATCTCCGGTAGAACCCCGCATGCCCAAGAAAACTTTGAACTCCCTTGACAGATGTAGGGGAGGGAGCCTTGAAATCACATCAATTTTTGCTTTGTCTACCTCAATACCATGCTTTGAAATTTTATGCCCAAGAACTATGCCCTCTTCTACCATAAAGTGGCATTTCTCCCAATTGAGAACAAGATTGGTTTCTTCACAATGGGCCAAAACTCTATCAAGATTCTTCAAGCATTCATCAAATGAGTCTCCCACAATACTAAAGTCATCCATGAACACCTCCAAAATGTCTTGCACCATATCGGTGAAAATGGCCATCATATACCGCTGGAATATAGCTGGTGCATTACACAACCCAAAAGGCATCCTAGAGAAAGCAAAGGTGCCATATGGACAAGTGAATGTGGTCTTCCACTGATCTTCCTGATCAATCAAGATTTGGTTGTACCCAGAATACCCATCCAAGAAATAGTAGAAGGCACGCCCAGCAAGTCAGTCTAACAGCTGATCAAGAAAAGGAAAAGGAAAGTGATCCTTGAGAGTCACTTTATTCAACTTGCGGTAGTCCATGCATACCCTCCAACCGATGACGGTTCTGGTAGGAATCGACTTGTTTTGTGAATTTGCAACCACGGTCATACCACCCTTCTTCGGTACATATTGCACCGACGAAGTCCAAGAGCTATCAGAGATGGGGTACACAACCCCGGCATCCAACCAATTGATCACCTCCTTTTTCACAACTTCTTGCATTGCCTCGTTTAACCTCCTTTGACGTTCCAAGGAGGCTTTACATCATCTTCCAGAATAATCTTGTGCATACAGAATGCGGGGCTTATCCCCCGAATATCATCTAAAGTCCATCCAATTGCCTTTTTCCGCTTTTGAAGCACCGCCAATGTTGCATCAACCTGCATGTTAGTAAGATGAGGAAAGAATAACTGGCAAAGTAGAATTTGAGCCTAAGAACTCATACCTGAGTTGTGGAGGCAGTGGTTTCAACTCCAACACCGGAGGCTCCTCAATTGAAGGTTTGTTGGTGGAGTCTTCCTATTCTCGAGGTCCAAAGATAATTTTCTAGGCTCATAAGAGTAAGATCCCATTCCATGTAAAGCATTCATGCACTCCACTCGGCCCTCATCATCATTGACATCAAGATTCAACAATGCGGCCTCTAATAGATCCTCCTCATTAATCATTGCACTGGTGTCATCAACTACCACTACTGTGACGAGGTCCACAAAAGAGCACACCTCGGTACTGTTGGGCTGCTTCATTGATTTGCAAACATGAAAGACCACTTTTTCATCACCCACCTGGAAGGTGAGTTACCCTGCTTCCACATCAACTAAGGCCTTCCCCGTAGCAAGGAAAGGTCTCCCCAAAATGATAGGAACTTCATAATCCACCTCACAATCCAAGATCACAAAGTCAGCTGGCAAGATAAATTTGTCCACCCGGACAAGCACATCATCAATAATACCCAATGGTCTCTTCATTTTTCTATCTGCCATTTGCAATCTCATGGAAGTCGGCCTAGGTTGCCCAATACCCAAAGTTTTGAAAACTGAGTAGGTCATCAAATTGATACTAGCCCCCAAATCACATAGAGCCTTAGCAGAATCTGCACTCCCAATGGTGCAAGGAATGGTGAAAGCACCGGGATCTTCAAGCTTCGGGGCCATTGAATGAACTATTGCACTAACTTGGTGAGTCATCTTTATAGTTTCACAATCCATAGACCGCTTCTTTTTCACCAAGTCCTTCATGAATTTAGCATAGCCTGACATTTGTTTAAGAGCCTCCACCAAAGGCACATTAATGGATAAGCTCTTAATCATGTCAATGAACTTTTTAAACTGATTCTCATTTTTCTACTTCGCGAGCCTTTGAGGATAAGGTGGAGGTGGCCTTGGCAAAGGAGTCTTGGCTTTAGGCACAACCGGTTTCGGTATGCCTATTATGTGTTCCCTAGACGGGTTCACATCATTTTGAGTTTCTACCTCAGCATCTTGAATATCAATCCTCACTTCTTCATTCACATTTTCATCAATCACATTTTCAACCACCAAAGGAACTTCATCTTCTTGCAACTCAACATCATCACTCAAAACTTGATTTTGTTTGGAGGCATTCACATCACCGCCTCATCCTTGTAGTCACCACCATAACATGATTGTTCTCATCACTACCGTATCACTTGGTAGAGCACCCATAGGGCGAGTATTCAAGGACTGTGAGATTTGACCCAACTGAACCTCCAAATTCCGAATCGAGGTATTGTGGGAAGAAAACTGAGCATCGAAATCTGTACTCTTTTTCATCATCTGTTCGAACATCATTTCAATTCTCCCCATATCATTGCTAGAAGAACTAGGACCTTGAGATGGAAATAGGGGTGGATTGTTTGATAGTTGGTACATTGGGGGCCTTTGAAAGCTTTGCCCCTAATTTCCTTGGTTTCTGTTATTCCATCCACCTTGATTGTTATTACCACCCCAATTGTTGTTACCATTCCAATTTCCTTGATTGTTTTGATTATTGTTCTGATTGCCCCAGTTGGAGTTTTGGTTGTTATTCCCCCAATTACCATTGCCTTGTTGTTGTTGATTGCCCCATTGCCTTGGGGTCTCCATTGTTGTTGGTTGGAAGAATTGCCCCTTTGGCCTTGATAATTACTCACGTATTTCACCTCTTCACTTTGTCCATCAAAACCATCATCTTGAAATCTACCACAAAGTCAAATTGCTCTGAATTCCCTTGGTTCTGTTTACCTATTTGTCTTCTTTTGTTGACAAGCATGTTAACACCCTCCATGGCATTCACTTGGCGAGGTTTTTGAACTTGTTGCAACTGTGATTTTGCTAGTTAGTTCATGGTAGTTGTCAACTCAGCTATAGCCTGCCCATGATCATGTAACTCCTTGTCCAAATGGATAACCGTGGGGTCACTCTGGGGCACATTGGCTCTACTTTCCCAAGCGGAAGAAGTGTCATCCATGTCGTTAAGAATGTCACAAGCCTCATCATACGACAGCTTCATGAAGTTGCCCCCAGCAAGTTGGTTCACTATGCATTGGTTTGTTGTATTAATGCCCCGGTAGAAGGTTTGTTGGATCATCGCCTCAGTCATATCATTGTTGGGGCATTCCTTCACCATTGTTCTATAACGCTCCCAAATCTCATGCAAAGGTTCTGTGGGCTCTTGCTTGAATGCCAAGATCTCATCTCTCAATGAAGCCATATGCCCCGGTGAGAAAAATTTCACAATGAACTTATCCGCTAACTCATCTCAAGTAGTGATGGAATGGTTGGGAAGTCGCTCAAGCCAATCAAGTGCATTCCCTCTAAGTGAAAATGGGAAGAGTCTCAACCGGAGAGCATCCTCGGACATATTAGTTTGCTTGCTCCCCCAACATGTATCCACAAATTCCTTGAGATGTTTATAAGCATTTTGATTTGCAACGCCCATGAAATACCCACGTTGCTCTAGCAAAGTCAGCATCACATTGGTTATTTAAAAATTTCCTGCCCGAATTTGGGGTGGGACAATAGCACTTGCATAGCCTTGGTTTGGAAGCACTCTAGAAGCCACTCTTGAGGTGGCGGGGGAGGGTCTGGAATATTGTCATTGGCATTAGCATTGGCATGTCGGCCTCTATGTTGTCTTTGAGGTATAAGAGGCACCTCCTCATTTTCAACATCATCTATCTCCTCCCCCACAATCACATTTCCAAGAGGGTCATTAACATTCGCTTCCATTTTGTACCTGAAGTTGTGACACAAACAAGTTAGTAACAAAGAAGGAAAGAAGAACAATACACAAATCTATTTAGATAGCTAGCCAAAATCGTTAGCTTCCCGTCAACGGCGCCAAAAAGTGATCGTGGCCAACCCTGCACTCCTATTGAGTAGCGAGAAAGGTCGAAGTAGCTTTTACCCGATTAAGGTTGGGAACGATTTCCACAGGGAGCTAGAAGTTGGAGTCGGGTGTC
This sequence comes from Nicotiana tabacum, assembly GCF_000715075.1. Classification (NCBI taxonomy): domain Eukaryota; kingdom Viridiplantae; phylum Streptophyta; class Magnoliopsida; order Solanales; family Solanaceae; genus Nicotiana; species Nicotiana tabacum. The sequence goes on along the minus strand of NC_134090.1, from coordinate 17,099,710 downwards.
TATCTAAAGTGGAGTTGTGTATTTGCTCCAAATTGCACTTCTAAACATTTTTGGGTTTTTGTTTTACTTCTAATTATATAAAACTACAATGCTCAATTAAACTAAAATAAGCTAAGATTAAACTATTGCGAGTTGTTCAAATGGTTAAAAGGCACTAGGGTAGTGACTTTCACTTAGGTGGTCAATTGACGGATACTTGGGTGTAAAGCTAGATTATCACATTTGGGGAGTATTATATAACCATTGCACGATTCTACTCATTCTACACCTCTCGGTAGTTTGAGTGATTTTACCCGAATTGACTTTCTCAAGACCAATTAGGTATGCAAATTTGCACAAGCAATCAAGGTTCAAGTCGGGTATTACTATCTCTAGGTTTAACCCTTTAATTGTGGCTATCAATCTCTTGAGTACGCCCCAATTCCTTGTTGTACCAATTTCAGAGACTTAGGCTCTCTTTCTCAAGAAGAGCCAAAGTCAACTAAACACAAACTAGTGTTCGCAACCACTAATTCAGCAATTAAATATGAAATTAGTCTAAATATCAAACACCCATAGCCAATCAAGCCCTAAAACACAAGACCCATCAATTACCCACACTAGGGTTGAGCCACAACCCTAGATTATGGGTCTAGCTACTCCTAATTAGAGAAGAAAACAAAGAAATAGATGAATAAAAACTCATAATAATTAATTACTAAATTAAACTAGAAGATTCAATGTTGAAATGAAGCTAAAATTACTCAAAATAGCTAAAAATATCGAAGTCACGAGCGCAGCCCAGTACAAAAACTATCTGATGAACTAAAAATGAAAAAAGAAGCTATTTATACTAAGCTGAAAAATCTGGACAAAAATACCCTGGTGGGGTTAGTGCGGACTGCACAAAATCACGTGCGACCGCACTAGGGCTCTGAACTTGGATAAACGGCTCTTTGAACTAGGGCAATGCGGACCGCACAGAATCGAGTGCAGTCGTAATGGCTTCTAGTGCGGTCCGCATGAAATGGAGCGTGGACCACATTGGGCTTCAAACTTGGAATTAGCAACTCTCTGAACCTTGGCTTTGCGGACCGCACTAAATCGAGTGCAGCCTCATTGATCCTAGTGCGGACGGCACAAAGCCTCATGCGGCCGCATTGCCTTTTTGCCTAAATAGCAGCCTCTCTGAACCTCACTTGTGCGGACCGCACAGAATGGTGTGCAGCCGCACTGGCCCTGTTTTGCCTAAGCTTTGTCTTGTCTTGATACTTGTGCAAGTTTCACTCCTTTTTGAGCTGATCTTTGATATCCTGTCACCTTGTTGATCAAAACTGCAATCAAGCACAACTTGTGAGCCTTTTTGGGATTATTTTGTACACATTTCTAATCAAAACTTTAGCATAAAGGAGTATAAAATGTATCAAAATCCCTAGTTATCAATGTACCCAAGTGATGCTTACTTGAGGGGCCTGGTTATGAACTTAGTATTTTTTTCACTCCTCCTTAAAGTGAGTTTCTATCGAATATGTTGATTTAATTATTGCTTTCACTCATCTTTAGACCAGGCCTCTCTTGAAAATGTTGAACAAATGCTTTAGACAACTTTTATTTAAACTGAAGTTTTTAAGTTATGAAATGGTTATGAATTTCTATTTTGCCGAGGGGCTGTATACTAACTATGCTTTGCCCGAGGGGTCGATTATGATTTTCATCACTTTCACTATATATATATTTCATTAAACCTATATTGAAAAGGTTAGAAAGATAATTTAAAAGGATTTTACTAAAGTTGGGAGTTTAACGAAATGATTTGAATGGTATCCCGATTTGGGAACATGTTATAATCATTATGGTGCTATGACGTGGATGACGTATTTTCTTACTGCTCAGTATTATTTACTCTTATTACTTACTGGGTTGGAGTACTCGCATTACTCCCTACACCTCATGTGCAGATTCAGGTATTTCGAAATCCGGTAGCGAGTGTTGATTGCTCAGAGGTAGAGTCATCAGAGTCAGCAGGGTGGCTGCACGATGTTCGCAGCACTACTTTCCTTCCTCTCATTTTCATTACTGTATTTAGTACATTTTTTGACTCTTGTTATATTCAGACCTTGGTAGATGCTCATGACTAGTAACACCCCGATGTCGGGCTTGTGTAATTATTCTGCACTTTTCTTTTAAGTTTCTTTATGAGATTATTCGTTTATAAATGGTATAAAAACAACTTTTATTAGAAAATGGTTGATTCGGGAGTTGTGCCGGCTGGCCTAGTTTCACTATAGGTGCCATCACGACTCGGGTCCGTTTGGGGTCGTGGCAAGTTGGTATCAGAGCCTAAGTTACATAGGTCTCACAAGTCATGAGCAGGTTTAGTAGAGTCTCGCGGATCGGTACAGAGACGTCTGTACTTATCCTCGGGAGTCTGCAGAACCTTTAGGAAAAACTTCACATTCTTGAATTCTTATCGTGCGCCCTTGATTCAGCTTAGAATGTAACTCTTTGAATTCCTTCCACGCATTTGTATGCGTGCATGAGCGCTCAGTATCAGATATGCATCGATGGCTTGTGATTCCCTAATTGAGGGGTGAGATGTGATATCTGTGTGTTGATGTTGGGCCAGTCTGGAAGACTTGGGGTCGGATTTTTGCATATAGCTTGAGCCCTGAGTTGTTGATTGTGTGAGCACGTGTTTCTATATCTATATGTTCTGTTATATCCCTATTAAGGGAAGTAATGACTGGATAGCTGCGTGATGAGGGCAAGTGACTGTGAGATGTGTTCATATAAATCGAATGAGGCGAGAAGGGTCTTCTTTGGGGCAGCAAGAAATATTAGGTACTTGATTTTCATCTCGATTTGAGGTATAGCCCTGAGTTATGGGCGTGTGAAGAATCTTTTCATGTTTCCTAGCTTGAGTGAGGTAAATCTCTTATTGCGGTATGAGTTCAGACTCAGGGAGATCAAGCGACTGCGTAATGTCTATGATGGTGGAAGGTATACAGAAATGTTAGTTTGAGGCAAAGCAGGTGGGTTACCTCCTGCGGAGTGTTCTGAAGTTGTGTGATCCTTATATTGTCTGTTAGAAGATCTCATTTACAAGTGAATTATATGTGTTGAAATTTAAATTTGAGTCGCTTAAGAGAGTGGGCTTGATTTTTATGAGGGTGAACACGAGATTTGTAGAAGGTTTAAAGTACTAGATTGTCTATGTTTCACGAGCCATGAAGTATGGAGTTTAATATCACTTTGGTACTATGGCAGCAATAGAGTATATGCATTATGAGTTATCATGTGTGTTTGATCTATGGCTTTGAGCCAAGTGGGGGAGTCTACTATTGATTAGTTAACTGCACGGTTATGTGCTATGTTGGTACCAGTTAAGTCTACGGGAGAATCAGTTATGGCCTATGGAGTTTAAGACCGAAGATGGCTCGAGTAAAGGAAAATTCTTGTCAAAGGTTATAATATGCTTCATAGGTGTGTGAGAATAACGGAATGTCTTGAGTTGTTGTTGATAAAGGATGTTTAGTGCATAGAGCAAGAAGCTATTTGGTTGTTTTAGGATGAGGTTACACTCTGCGGTGTCCGAGTGCTATTGAGGCACAGGTTGTTCGGTTCGTTTGATCAGGCTAATTGTAGTTTGAGTAGAGAGAATGACTCTCGAGAATGGTTCTAATGTGTTCAAGATTTTACATGTGATAATTGGATATTTCTAAGTTGTATATGTGGATAGAAACAGAGTTTTCATTGGAGGATGTCAAGACTTGTGGCATTTCTATATCAATTATGGGAGTTTATATATCAGCATCAGGAAGGTGAAGGTAATGGTTTGGGATTCGCAGGAAGTCTCTTCAAGGTAGGTATTTTGAATGTGGTGCTTTTGGGAATATTTAAGAGAGTATTCAGTGGCTTATGAGCCTTAGACGGTGTGGTGTTATGCTCGAGTCTAGTGTGGTGAGTCCGAATCGAGGATTGTGATGTAATATCAGGAATAAGTATCAAGCCGAAGGTAAATTCAGAGGGACTTGTATAGATGGGATAGCTTGATAGTAGGTCGGCTCGGCAGGGGAAAGGATATGATGAGTTCTTTGGATTCTTATGAGGTAATGAGTTTCTACAAGTGTTTCGCGGCAATTCTATTAGGTTTAATGACCTGCGTAGCTCGGTTGAGTTAGAAGGATTCAGTCTTGACGATTTAGTGTTGTGAAAATGGAATTCGGAGAGCCCTAGATAGTTTCCACCATAGTTAGAGAGGTATATTTTTCCTATTGGCATGTGGAGCATGGGATGTATAGTGATTTTCTTCTAGATGGGATCAATGGGAAGTTCTTGGCTAGTGGAGTACATATTGCTTGTGGCTCGAAAGGGATATGAAGTTCTCGTGGTTATCCTAGGATGGTACGGCTTATGTGGTATATTGTGTAGGATTGAGATTTGCATGTGTAGGGTCACTGTTCAGATTTGAAAGAAATGTCACAAATTCTTGGATAGCAAGGGCAGCTTCAAGTGACTAGATAAATTAGAACACTGATTGGTGTGGCTTGATGAGGGTATACATTTCAGATAGGGTGATGTGTTTGAGTTATGGATGCTTTATTGGTATTGTGGCACTATCTTGTCCGATCGTCTGATGATATTCGAGTTTGCTTGGTGGCACAGAAGAATTATAAGTGTACCTCTCATGGGATGATTGAGTACTAGAGGTGTGTTATATGTGCAAGTGGCAAAATTGGGATCAGATATGGTACTTCGTGTGCTTTATGGACTTGGAGACTAGAAGTTCTTATAAACAGGTTAGCTTGTGGTTGTGGACGGTAAAGATGTGGGTAAGTTAGTCAGATGATAGTATGTGTTATAATTCAGTCATTGTGAACCTTCGGAGGGTTATTTATCTGTTGTGGTGACTAGAGTTGATGTGTGGTTCATTGGTACACCTGTATGGATATGTGTTCTGCATCGAGACGGCTTTGTCGACTTCGAGTTGCTATTGGTGAGGGATGTGTTGATTCAGTTGTTATCGAGCTATTAGTAATCAGGGGGGTCTATGAGTTATCTTTCCGTGTTGCGAGACGTTAGGATTTGTTGGTTGTAGGCACTTGTGGTGCGGTGTTATTAGGGCCTCTCAGTGGAATTCAAGCGGGAAGAGTACTGGGTATTGCTCGGTGGATGGCGTATCGGTTATGTCCTTTCAAGTTGTGTGGTGTTATGTAATTTCTTCGCGGTGGTTATAATGATTGCTTTAGTTTTATACATCATATTGCGCACGGTTGTCGATTTTGAGCATAGTGACTTAAGGTGTTCATGTGGACCAGTGTTTGGATGAGGTCGCGCATTGGAGCGAAGCTATGTGGAGGTATGATCCTGCGGGTTAGATTCGTGTGTTCTGTTTCTATGATGTGTGACAGGTTCTCAGCATTGTGTGTGGTGGTACTGGTGAGCTTGCGGTACGACTCTTTCATCTGAGTCATTTTCATGATTTGAGTATGTTCGGATTGTTGCTTGTTGGCACGTGGATTGCACAAGTCATGGCATTAGTCTGTATTGATGTGTCATGTCACCAGAGTAGTTGTGTTGGATTAGATGAGATCGTTGGGATCTTAAATGACTGCAAATGAATTCGATGTCAGCATGTGGGAAGGATAATATTGAGGTTTGGCTCAGAAATTTGCTAGGGTCCTTGCCAAAGAAGAAGTGGCTTTATGAATGGTTGATCTGAGAAATGGTTATGATTCATTGCATGTTTCATTTATCATTGGCAGTATATGAACGTGTTGGAATTAGACTTTAGTTGATATGAGGTTTCTATCGGTATTTGATTGTTGTATGCAGCTACTATGATTAAAAGTTATCGCTGCAAGCGTTTGAGTTATGCGGTATATCATGTAATTGCACTGAGGTTGCGGGTATGGGTTATTACAGCTTGTTCGGGCTTATTCAGAGTATAGATGTGAGATTTTGATCTTGTGGATGATTTCAGAAGTGGAAATATGGTTCTAACGTTCATGGGCTAGGTTGGACTGTGAAATTTCAGTTACATTGTGTTATCGGACTTATACGAGATAGGGTGACGTGGGATCACCCCCGGGTATGTGCATGGTAAGGTTATTCAGTGATTGGTTGGCTTTTGGAACAACTCTGGGCACGTTCGAGGACGAACGTATGTTTAATTGGGGGAGGATGTAACGACCCGACCGGTCGTTTTGAGCTTTTGCACTTCGCTCGCTAGTTCTCAGGCATGACTTGCCCCGTGTGACGTAATATGACTTATGTAAATGTTGGTTTTGGTTTTCAGAGTAATCGGAATGAATTTGGAAGAACAATTCTCAATTTGGTCAATGTTATTTTGTGCTTCCCGGACGCGAGGCGTTGACCGCATTCGCGAAGAAGGAAATAAGGCCTGAGCAGAATGTTTAAATAGTCGTCTTGTGGGTGATTTTGGAGCTTTTTGAGAGGATTTGAAGAGGGATTCAAGAGATAACACCTGGAGGTAAGATTTTTGAACTCAATACTCGATTCTTGTGTGAATTCTACCTAATTAATCATGGAATTTAACCCTAGTATTGAAGAACTAGGGCTTGTAATTGGAGACCTAGGATTTGGGATTTGAGGGGTCGTTTGTGGTTGGATTTTGGTACTTTTGATATGTATGAACTCGTAAGAGGATGAGGATTCTATTGATGTGACTTTTAACGAATTCTGAGACGCGGGCCCAGGGACCGAGTTTTAGCAATTTCGGGATTTTTGATGTAAATTGGATATTTTCGAGTGAGCTTTGTCCCCTTAGCATATGTTAATGGTTATGTACTGATTATGGCTAGATTTGGAGCATCCGAAGGTCGATTCATGAGGGAAAAGGCATCGCGGGCTAGAGTTCGGACCGGATCGAGGTAAGTAATGATTGTAAATACTGTCATGAGGATTTGAAACCACGGATTTCACATCGTTGTGCTACTTTGAGGTGACGCACACGTTAGATGACGAGCATGGAGTCGTGCGCCATTGGGGATTGTGACTTGGTCCATCCCGTACGACTGTTAAGTCGCGTATTTGATTTAAAATCTTATGATATTCCATATTTTAGAGATTTATATTATATTTTGGGTTGTATGCCATGGTTGGGGCCTTGTGCCGACCTGTTGGGACCTTTAAGGGCTTTTTACTATTTTTTCCTCACTCTAATTATTTTGAAAGCATATCCTTAGTCATGTTTTACCTGTTTATTGTTTAAATCTGGTTATATCATTTTACTTCTTAAAATGTGAAAACTGTTTGGGCTGAGTTCCCTGTGGTACTGATGGTACGAGTGATTGTGAGGTTAATGACTGAGATAGACCGAGGGTCTGATTTTAAGGTTAATGACTGAGATAGACCGAGGGTCTTATTGTGAGGTTAACGACTGAGAGAGGTCGAGGGCCTGGTTGTGAGGATTATATATTTATGGATCGGGTTGTACACCGCAGCAATATATATATATATGGATCGGGCTGCACGCCGCAGCGATATAGCACGTGGGCTGTAGGAGCCCCTCCGCAGTCTACACACCCCCAGTGAGAGCAGTCGACTATATATATGGATCGGGTTGCACGTCGCACCGATATGTGGATCGGGTTGCATGCCGCAACGGTTAATATATGGTACCTATTGAGTGTGAGCGCTGATTGGTAAGAGTTGAGTCATGAGTGACTGAGAGGCTTGCCCGAGGGGCTATATATATACATATATATGAGTATATATATATATATATGTACACCAAGAGATGCTTGCCTGAGGGGCCTAGTTATGAACTTAGTATTTTTTCACTCCTCCTTAAAGTGAGTTTCTATCGAATATGTTGATTTAATTATTGCTTTCACTCATCTTTAAACCGAGCCTCTATTGAAAATATTGAACAAATGCTTTAAACAACTTTCATTTAAACTGAAGTTTTTAAGTTATAACATGGTTATGAATTTCTGTTTTGCTGAGGGGCTGTATACGAACTATGCTTTGCCCGAGGGGCCGATTATGATTTTCATCACTTTCACTATGTATATATTTCAGTAAACCTATATTGAAAAGGTTAGAAAGATAATTTAAAAGGATTTTACCGAAGTTGGGATTTTAACGAAATGATTTGAATGGTATCCTGATTTGGGAACGTGTTGTAATCATTGTGGTTCTATGATGTGGATGATGTATTTTCTTACTTCTTAGTCTTTATTTACTCTTATTACTTACTGGGTTGGAGTACTTACATTACTCCCTGCGCCTCGTATGCAGATTCAGGTATTTCGGAACATGGTAGCGGGTGTTGATTGCTCAGAGGCAGAGTCATCAGAGTCAGCAAGGTGGCTACACGACGTTCGCAGCATTGCTATCCTTCCTCTTATTTTCATTATTGTATTTAGTACATTTTTTTGACTCTTGTTGTATTCAGACATTGGTAGATGCTCATGACTAGTGACACCCCGATGTCGGGCTTGTGTAATTATTCCGCACTTTTCTTTTAAGTTTCTTTATGAGATTATTGGTTAATAAATGGTATAAAAACAACTTTTATTGGAAAATGGTTGATTCGGGAGTTGTGTTAGCTAACCTAGTTTCACGATAGGCGTCATCACGACTAGGTTAGTTTCTGGGTCGTGACACAAGGAATCTCCCATAATTTCTCTTCTCCTAGTTCCCCTTAGCAGAATGGTGTAGTAGAGCGGAAAAACAGAACCTTGCAGGATATGGCAAGAACGATGATAGTGGAAAACTCTTTACCTCACCATTTCTCGGCAGAAGCTGTAAGTACAACGTGTCATACTATTAACAGATGTCTCATTCGTCCTATTCTCAAAAAGACTCCCTATGAAATATAGAATGGTAAGAAACCAAACATCAGATACTTCCACCCTTTTGGATGCAAATGCTTTGGTCATAACAATGGTAAGGATAATCTCAATAAGTTTGATCCAAAGAGTGATGAAGGTATATTTCTTGGTTACTCTCCCTCAAGTAGATCTTATAGAGTTTATAATGAGAGAACCTTATGCATTGAAGAATCTATTCATGTTGTTTTTATTGATACTAACCCTCGCCAAGGAATGAACATGTTCCTGATGATGAGGAATTTTCGTGTGCTCCAAAATCTGTTATTGTAGGAAAAGATCATCAAAGTGAGTCAGCTAATCAATAGACTCAACCAGCTAAAGCTCATTCAAAAGATCATGAATTATCTCAACCAGATCAGTCGACTAACATGGAAAAGATCTCTTCAGTGAATACTTCAAATAGATGGAGGAACGAACCAGGATATCCTCACAAATTCATTATTGGAGATCCACATGAAGGAATAACTACAAGGAGATCACAAAAGAACAAGTCTCATGTAGCTCTCATTTCTCAAATTGAGCCCAAGAAGATTGATGAAGCTCTAAAAGATTCTCATTGGATCAACACTATGAAAGAAGAATTAGATTGATCTGAGAAAAACAAAGTCTAGGAATTAGTTCCAAAACCCCAAAACTCCTCTATTGTTGGGAATAAATGGGTTTTCAAAAACAAATTGGATGAATCAGGCCAAGTCCTTCGAAATAAAGCAAGACTGGTGGCTCAAGGTTACTCTCAACAAGAAGGAATCGACTATGATGAAACCTTTGCACATGTGGCAAGACTTGAATCCATCAGAATTTTACTTGCCTTTGTCGTTCACAAAGGATTCAAACTGTATCAGATGGATGTCAAAAGTGCGTTCTGAAATGGTTATATATTTGAAGAAGTATACGTGAAGCAACCTCCTGGGTTTGCAAATTCCACTCTTCCAAACCATGTATACAAGCTAACTAAAGCCTTGTACGGTCTCAAACAAGCTCCGCGAGCATGGTATGAAAGGTTAAGTTCTTTTCTTTTGAATCAAGGTTTCAAACGAGGTAACATAGATACAACTCTTTTTATTAAGCAATCAAACTCTGGTAATCTTATTACTCAAATTTACGTTGATGATATTATCTTTGGTAGCCCTAACACTACTCTTTGTGAAGAATTTGCTTTTTTCATGAAAGGTGAATTTGAGATGAGCATGATGGGAGAACTAACCTTCTTTCTTGGACTTCAAATCAAGCAGTCTCCTAAAGGAATTTTTATTAGCCAAACTAAGTACACCAAGGAGCTTATCAAAAAGTTTGGAATGGAAAATGCTAAGGCTATTGGCACTCCTATGAGTCCAACTACTGTGCTAGTTGATGACATTAATGGAAAAATAGTTGATGAAACCATGTATAGAGGAATGATTGGATCTCTACTTTATTTAACTGCTAGTCGACCAGATATTATGTTTAGTGTATGTAAATGTGTTAGGTTTCTGTCAGCTCCTAAGGAATCACATTTGACTGTTGTTAAACGCATTATTAGATATTTAATTGGTACTACTGAATTCAGCCTATGGTATGATCATTCTAACAATTTTTCTTAAGAGGCTTTTCAGATGTTGATTTTACAAGAGACAAAACTGATAGGAAAAGTACTTGTGGGACATGTCAATTGCTAGGAAATGCCTTAGTATCTTGGCACAGCAAGAAACAAAATTGTGTTGCTCTTTTAACAACTGAAGTAGAATACCTAGCTGTTGGAAGTTGTTGTACACAAGTTTTATGGATCATGCATCAACTCCTTGACTATGATTTATGTCTTACTGCTACTCCTATTTTTTGCGACAACGCCAGTGTTATCCGTCTATCTAAAAATTTTGTGCATCATTCTAGAGCAAAGTATATAGAAATTAAACATCATTTTATTCGTGATCATGTTGTAAAAGGTGATATTGCATAAGAATTCATTAGCACTGATTCTCAACTTGCTGATATTTTCACTAAATCTTTTTTAGAAGAAATATTTTGTATCCTTCGAAAAAAGATTGGTATTCTACCAAATTTGTAAACCAGTTACTTGTTTAAGTGGTTAAATTATTTTATACGTTTTCAGTATATTTTATTTCCTTAGTTATCCGTGTACTAACTAATTTTACTATGGAAGTGTAATTATTACTTGCAGTAATTCAGAACAATCACCTCCGTCTGTATTTGACCCTTCCGATAACCAAGACGACCCTTCACTTATCACAAATCATTGATCAAAAAACCTCCCTCTTCCAAATACTTCCCTCATTCTCTACCAAATCTTCCGATTTCTCCATGGCCAAAAGAAACCCTTCCTCTGCAACCAGACGAAGCCGTAGGTTTCAAAAACCTCTTAATATAGAGGAAACGATAGATGTAGAATTATCTACTGATTCAAACCTTCTCAAGACTGACAATGATAGTAGTGCATCATCTGAAAATCAACCCATTAGCAAGAAAAAGGCCGAAAAACAACCCATGGAGCAAACTCCCCAAAAAGGCTGTATGCAAAAAGGGCAAGGTAGAACGCTTGGATTTTGGTTCAGAAGACAATTTAATCTTCTATGGCCCCAGTGAAAAGGCAAGGTTTGAGTCCTATAAGTCAAAATCCATGACTTATTGATGTTGTGTAAGTCTCTCTCTTATGCAAAGTATTCATTGTGATGTGACTACAATTTTTGATTTCCAGCACATTTCCCCTATGTTTGACACTCTTGAAAATTCTGTGTATGAAGAACTTGTGAGAATGTTTTATGCAAATCTGTTTGTGAATGATAAGGATGACTTAGAATCTATGGTTTTAGTTACTAGAATTATGTTGGATTCTTATCAATTTGAAAAGATTTTTTCTGTCAAATTTAATGGGTATGATGTGTTTGTCCAAAATTATTGGCCCAAAGACTTTGACGTGTCTCTTGAAAAAGCAAAAATTTTCTTGTCTGATAATCCCCCTGACATTTGCCCCAAAAATCTGAAATTTGAACACCGGATTTTGGCCCACATGATTGCCACTACTCTAATTTCCAGGTTTGGGTCCCTAAGTTCGTTATCCACTAGAGATATCTTTGTCCTCTACTGTCTGGTCAACAACAAGTGTCTTAATTGGTTTGTATGGATTCGTCAATATATGCTTGAGAGTATCAGGGTTACTTCCTCTTTTGCTGCTTGTCTGCCCTATGGTATTCTTATCTCTCATATTCTGGAAGTTATGAAGATTGATATAGCACCCTTTACACCCAAGCACATCTCCAGTACCTATGATAAAACTGCTTTCTCTATGATGGGTTACTTATTGGGTGAAAATGGATGGGTTACTCATTGAGAAGTCACTAAGGAGACAGGTTCAGATGTAGCAAAGCTTCGAATAGACATAGAGGATACAAGGAGACATGGAACCAGGGCCTTCAATTCCATGACTGAAAAATGGACAAGCTTGTCAAGGATGTTGACAACTCCTATGACTCCTTCTGCACCAAAGTGATCAACGCCCTTAAATACTTTCTGGGACGTCATTAATTATCTCTGGGTTTTTTGTGACAAACAACTTATGTTTTTTTGTTTTTTGATGATGGCCTTTAGACAATTATTTTTTTGGTCTATACTAACTTAAGCCTCTGTTGAAGGATCTACTACTCTAACTCCTTTAGTATGTTTATTATATTGCTCTGTGTTTTTGTATATTATATTACTCTTTCCTTTATGATTGATGTCAAGGGGGGAGAAAAAAAGTGAGTAAACACTTAGGGGGAGACACGAGCACACTCAGGGGGAGACATGAGCACAGCTTTCCAAACATAGGAACAATTCAAGGAGCACTAACTCCGGGGGAGCAACTCCGGAAAAGGCTGAAAAGGGAAGTATCTTAATTTTCTTTAAACTTGTTTACTCCTTCTTGATTGCCATCATCAAAAAGGGGATGATTTATAGGTTTTAAGTTAAGTTTCAATGATGACAATATTATCTTATGTTAAATTTTCAGGAGAAACAAAAAGGAAAGAATGAAGATGATTAGCAAGAATGCTACTGGTTTCAAAATAAAGGAAGAAGGAAGAATCAGTTACTGCATTAATGATCAATTAAGAAGCAGATTGACTCGTCCTCAATCAAGGAAAGAATGAAGATTCAGTTACAGCATTAATGATCAATCAAGAAGCAGATTGACTCAATCAAAGAAACTCAGATTACCAATCATGGTCACTCCAGTTTCGAAGAACACACTTACGAATTAATTTCTCCTTGAATTCAGCTGTGACAAGGAAGGTCACATTAGAATCTGGGCCACTCAAAGAGCAAGATTCAAAGAGGCACCTCTTGGGTCAAATCCTTTAATTAAAGATCTTGTGCCTCCAGTTTCAAAAAGGACTCAACGGCTCTTTTCTCTTGTATAAAAAGGCTGCTCTCTCAAGAAGAAGTTTATGCAACTACAAAAAGTGTATTCCAAATCTGTCTACTTCTTAGTTCAAACACTATAATTTTCAGTTATCAGTGTCTCAAAAGATAGAGAGATCTAGAGTACAAAAGAAAGTTGCGTCAATTGATTAGAACTCAAATTGCTGATTCTATACGTTGGTGGTAAACACAAAAACCATCAATCTTGTAACCTTATTCAAAGATCTTAAGGGAACCCTTGTGACCCAAGGGAACTAGATGTATGTACCACAATGGTATCGAACTAGTATAAAGCTTGTGTGTCTTACTATTTCTCCTTACTGCTTTTACTCTTTCTGTCTCGTGTTTAGTCAATTAATACCTATATTAGTCGACTAAATTTTAACTAGGCAACAATTCACCCCCCCTCTTGTACTTTCACACACTTGTACTTTCAGCTCCTAGGCCACCTCAGAAATGGTCACATCAGCGTCTCCAGGTTGAAAGATGAAGGATTGGTTTGCTGAGGCACTGACTTGGAAGTTTTTGCCATTGGAATATGGGAAATATGAAGGTTTGAAGAAAAAAATATAAATATTTGAAGATGGGATGAAGATATGATGATCTGGGTTGAAGATCCAAAGAGAATGGATGAAGATTGAGGATGAAGGTCTAAGGGGCAATGTATGAAGATTTGAAGGAATTAAAAGTATGTATAGAATTCAAGGGAAAGCCGAAGAGTTCTGAAATAGGAAAGTGAAGAAGTGAAAAAGGGTTGGATTTTTTATAAGGGAAAAACAATTAATGCGTGACATTTCGTATTCGAGATAGTCAACCAACGGCTAACACATGTCCGAAGTCAGAACGATGCAACTGATGGGATGTTTCGATAACCCAACAACTCGGTCGTAATGTACGAAGGAAGGAACCGAGGTTCACTTTTCGATTCCCGACACTTTGATAAATCTATCCTCCTGGAAACAAGGGGACTATTTGTATATAGGTAAAATCGGGGACAATGTTTACCCCGATTCCCAGGTGAGGGAACGAAGGGGAAGAACAGATCCGGGAGATTGCAATCAAGGTCAAAGACCCTTAGTATCGAGACCCTGGAAGAGTGAACGGTATCTTTGACATCGGATATGGTAAAGCGACATGTCCCGGGTTGAGTGTAAGTTCTAGACCTAGGGAGATATGATGAACGGTTATGCCTGACGAATAGAGGGCCGGAATACTTGCCCTCGATTATAGATCAAAAATTACCGAAAAATAAAGATTTTTACCTTTTTTAGACTTATACTAAGATTGAAAACTCTCCTACTATATAAAGGATATATTTTATAAGACCACATTATAACACGCAAATCAAAGCAATATAAATTTATTTTCTGCCTTTTAGCCATTGTTAAACACTTTGCTCATTTATTTTGTTTCTCATTTTGACGACCCAGCCAGTCGTCTCATGAAATACCGCTCTGTTTTCCCCATTTCAGCTTCTTTACGCTTCGTTATCCGTGTTTTATATGATCGGGTTGATTAGTTTGAGTACGGGAGGATTCTGGTAAGAAATGAGATACTTAGTCTCTTTTAAGAACGCTTAAGTTGGAAAAAGTCAACCGGATGTTGACTTATATGTTAGAGGGCTCGGATGTGAGTTCCGATGGTTCGGTTAGCTTCGGAAAGTGATTTGTGACTTAGGAGCGCGATCGGAATGGGTTTTGGAGTTGTAGAGAAGATTTAGGCTTGAATTGGCGAAATTGAAATTTTGGTAAATTCCGGTTGATAGGCGAGATTTTGATATAGGGGTCGGAATGAAATTCCGAGAGTTGCAATAGCTTTGATGTGTCATTTGGGATGTGTGTGCGAACGTTCAGGTCATTCGGACGAGATTTGATAGACTTTTTGATCGAAAGCATAATTTAAGAGTTCTTGGAGTTCTTAGGCTTGAATCCTATGTTAAATTGGTGATTGATGTTGTTGTGAGCGTTTCGAAGTTTTGAGCAAGTTTGAACGATGTCGAGGGATGTGTTGGTATAATTGGTTTGAAGTTCCGGGGGTTCCGGGATGTTTTAGTGCGAAAATCATAGTCGTAGCAGGTTCAGAAGGGTTGCACGCCCCGGAACTCACCCACGCGGTCCGCACAAAAATGAGTGCGCCCGCGGTGAGTGCTGTGCGGACCGCACAAAAGGGGGCACGGGCACGGTAGGTGTCGCGCAGACCGCACAAAAGGGGGTGCGGCCGCGGTGAAGAACCTTCCTGCTGGTCCAATTTTGGAAGCTCATATCTTTTGATCTACAAGAATTTTGAGGTGATTCAAAAACGAAAGTTGTAGCCCTTCGTGTCTAGTTTCCAGAAAGATAAAGTTATTACAATTTGGACATCTGTAGAAAAAGTTATGGCCACAATACTAAAGCCTATCACTGTAGAGGAAGGCCTGTGCAGCCGCGGTTGTTTTTGCGCGGACCGCACTGGCTTGTGCGGACCGCGGTCGGTTTGGTGCGGCCCGCGGAGGCTGAAATTTGAGGGGTACTCTATAAATACAAGGTTTTGGTTTTTATTTAATATTTTAACCTAGAGACCTCGGATTTTGGCAATTTTTTGAAGGTTTTTCAAGAAATTCATCGGGGTAAGTGATTTTAACTCAGATTTGGCTAGAATACATGAATCTATCTCTAAATTCATCATTTAATTCGTGATTTGGAATGGAATTTGGGAAGAAAAATTGTGAAACCTCGCAAAAATGTAAAATGATGATTTGAAAGACCAAATGGTATGGGAATTGGATAATTTTGGTATGGTTAGACTCGTGAGGGTATGAGGATTCTGAATATGTAAATTTTACCCGATTCCGAGATGTGGGCCCGAGGCTCGGATTTGTCTAATTTTGGGATTTTTGATGTTTTTTGAATGTTTTCGCTTGGGCTTTGTTCCCTTGGCATATTATGACGTATTTGTTCTGATTTTGGATAGATTCGACGCGCGTGGAGGCCAATTCGGGGGGCAAAGCCGTCGCGAGCTAGAGAATTAGCCGGTTCGAGGTGAGTAATGATTGTAAATGATGTCCTGAAGGTTTGAAACCCCGGATTTGCACATCGTAGTGCTATATTGAGGTGAGACACGCGATGGATGATGAGCGTGGGGTCTTTTACTACTAGGGATTGTGACTTGGTCCGTCTTGATTGATGATTTTACCGCGTGTTTGACTGAAATTCATTTGTTATCATCATGATTTGGGTTGATTGCAATATTTGGGATTCGTGACAACTATTTGAACCCTTCGGGGATTTTTATCACTGTTTCCTCACTGCTTGACTTATTATTTGAAATCAGCCCTATTGATATCTACTGTTTTACAAACTCAGCCACTTTTACTCAGATTTGAAACTTAAATATATTTCTACATCATGTTTTGGGCTGAGAACTACTGTTTTACTAATGCCCAATGAGCTTGTGATGATGTTTGAACTGAGTGAGACCGAGGGCCATATGTGAGGATATGTTGAGTGATATGAGGCCGAGGGCCTAAGATACTTTATATGCCAAGAGGTGGCTTGAGTGATGTGAGGAAGAATGCCGAGTGATGTGAGGCCGAGTGCCGAGTGATGATGCCACAAGGTGGCTTGATATAGCGCTTGGATTGTAAGGGGCCCCTCCGGAGTCTGCACACCCACAGTGAGCGCGGGTACCCATTGTTCTAAGTGATTGATACTATGCCCGAGAGGCTATATAAATGATTGTGAGGTAGCCCGAGGGGCTGATACTATTCTGAGAGTGAGCCCAAGGGGCTGTTACTGTTCTGATATTGAGCCCGAGGGGCAGGTTCTGTTGATATTATTCCCGATGGGCAGTTTGTTGTACATGTTTTGCCCGAGGGGCTGTTTACATTTCTATCATTTTTGTTACTCACTTGTAAACTACTTGCTTTACTTGTTGGAAAAAGGGATTTTCACTTGATTTCTCACTGTTTTACTGTTTAAAGTGATTTTACTGCTTCAATATGGAATGCCTTGTGTTTTTACGTGATTTTTTGCCTTCAGTTTTTATTTATTATTATTACTCACTGAGTTGGAGTAATCACATTACTCCCTGCACCGTGTGTGCAAATTCAAGCTTAGATGTATCAGGATCTGAGGCAACACTATTGGTGGAAAAGAATGAAGAAAGATATTGTGGGATTTGTAGCTCGGTGTCTCAACTGTCAGCAGGTAAAATATGAGCATCAGAGACCGGGTGGCTTGCTCCAACAGATGGTTATTCCTGAGTGGAAGTGGGAGAGAGTAACTATGGATTTTGTGAGTGGTCTTCCTCGGACTTTGAAGAAGTTCGATGCTATATGGTGGGTGAGAAGGTCTTGTTGAAGGTTTTGCCCATGAAGGGTGTTATGAGATTTGGGAAGAAAGAAAAATTGAGTCCCCGGTTCATTGGGCCTTTTGAGGTGCTTTGGAGGATTGGGGAGGTGGCTTATGAGCTTGCTTTGCCACCCATCTTGTCAAGTGTGCATCCGGTATTTCATGTTTCTATACTCCGAAAGTATATTAGGGACCCGTCTCATGTTTTGGACTTCAGCACGGTTCAGTTGGATGATGATTTGACCTTTGATGTGGAGCCAGTAGCTATTTTGGGTCGTCAGGTTCGGAAGTTGAGGTCAAAGGATATAGCTTTAGTGAAAGTGCAGTAGAGGGGCCGGCCCGCAGAGGAGGCTACCTAGGAGATCGAGCGGGAGATGCGTAGCAGATATCCTCACCTATTTGAGGCTTCAAGTATGTTTCTTGACTCGTTCGAGGACGAACGTTTGTTTAAGCTATGGATACTCCAGCAGCACCAGTTCAGGCACCAGTTGTGCCCATCGTGATTTCGAGTCTTCAGGAGGCCTTGGCACAGATCTTATCAGTTTGCACTGGCCTGGCTTAGGTAGTTTCATCCACTACAGTAGCAACTACTTCACAGGCCGGGGGAGGCAATCAAACCCCCGCTGCTCGCACACCTGAGCAGGTAGTGCAGGGACTGCAGACACCGGGGGTACCTCCAGCTCAGCCGGTTGCACCAGCTCAGGAGTTTGTTGTGCCAGTTATGCCAGATGATGAGCAGTGTCGTCTTGAGAGGTTTGGTATACTCCAGCCTCCGTCATTCAGTGGTCGAGGGCGAGGATGCCCAAGGTTTTCTTGATAAGTGTCAGCGGATGCTCTGTATAGTAGGGATTCTTGAGACTAGTGGTGTGGCATTTACCACCTTTCATTTTACTGGGGCTGCCTTCACATGGTGGGAGGCGTATGAGGGGCGTAGGCCGGTTGGAGCAACCCCCCTTACTTGGTAGCAGTTCTCCACTCTCTTCTTGGAGAAGTATGTACCGCAGTCCCGCAGAGAGGAGCTGCGTAGACAGTTTGAGTGGTTGCGACAGGGGGATATGACTGTGTCATAGTATGAGTCGAGGTTTTCTGAGTTGGCTCGTCATGCCATTTGGATGGTTCCGACAGATCGTGAGAGGATCAGGAGATTTGTTGATGGCATTAACTATCATCTCCGTATTCTTATGACCCGAGAGAGGGTATTGGGTGCTACGTTCGAGGAGGTGGTCGATATCGCTCGCGAGATTGAGACGGTTCGCCATCAGGATCGAGAGGAGAGGGAGGCCAAGAGGCGTCGAGGATCTGGCAGTTATAGTGGTGCTCCTTCGAGGGGCCAGTTCCAGCATAGTAGAGGTCGTTCTTTCAGGCTTGCTCAGTCAGCCCGTCCAGAGTATCACGAGGCATCTTCGGGTCATGGTCATCATGGATCTCAGTGGGTCCAGTCATCACTCAGTGCCCTCCCAGCTCAGAGTTCATCTCGTGCCTCATCGGCTTAGGGTTCTTCTATGCCTAGTGCATCAGTTGGTCACTCCGGTGCGAGGGGTTCCCTTCAATCCCCTTCTCCAGCACCTGGGTGTTGTTTTGAGTGTGGAGAGTTTAGGCATGTATGGAGGCAGTGTCCTTATTGTGTTGCTAGTTCGTCCCAGCAGAGGGGTCAGTCCTCGACTTCTACTCCAGTTACTTCACCACCCGCCTAGCCGGCTAGGGGTGGAGGTCAGGCAGCCAGGGGTCTCCCTATAGGGGGAGGTCGATCAGGGGGCGGTCAAGCCCATTTCTATACACTCCCAGGCAGACCCGATGCCATTTCTTCAGATGTTGTCATTACATGTATTGTTTCAGTTTGCCACAGAGATGCATCTGTATTATTTGATCCTGGTTCCACCTTTTCTTATGTGTCATCATACTTTGCTCGTTATTTGGGTATGCCCTGTGAGTTTCTTGCTTTAACTGTTCATGTATCTACCCCGGTGGGTGATACTGTAGTTGTAGACCGTGTGTACCGGTCATGTGTGGTGACTATTGGGGGTCTGGAGACTCGAATAGATCTATTTCTATTGAGCATGGTGGATTTTGATATCATTTTGGGCATGGATTGGCTATCTCTGTGTCGTGCTATTCTAGACTATCATGCTAAGACAGTCATTTTGGCTATGCCGGGTGTACCGCGGATTGAGTGGCGTGGTGTGACTGATTATGTTCCTAATAGAGTGATATCCTTCTTAAAGGCCCAACGTATGGTTGGGAAGGGTTGTCTTTCATATCTAGCGTTTGTGAGGGATGTTGGAGCTGAGACTCCTAGTATCGATTCTATCCCAATTGTGAGGGATTTTCCCAATGTGTTTCCTGCAGACCTGCCGGTCATGCCACCGGATAGGGACATTGATTTTGGTATTGACCTGGTGTTGGGCACTCAGCCCCTTTCTATTCCGCCATATTGTATGCCACCAGCAGAGTTGAAGGAATTGAAAGAACAGCTTTAGGAACTCCTAGATAAGGGGTTCATTCGGCCTAGTATGTCCCCTTGGGGTGCACCGGTTTTGTTTGAACTAGCCTAGCCTTATCAGTCTTTGAACTTATTCACAGAACAGTTGCCTAGATGGCAAAAGGACTACTAAAGTATTCGCAAGAGCTATGGGATATGAGAATGATAAGCACATTAGTCAACATTCGAGGACGAATGTTCCAAAGGGGGTAATGATGTTACACCCCATATTTTCGTACATGAAAATACGCCATAAATAAATTAATGAGAGTCAGGAAGTGAGATGTCACGTCCGGCAGTACTATATTATGACGATGTTGCACCCTGTAGTGTTGTACGTTGAATTTGTCGTAAGGTAATTGACATCAGTCCAAGGAAAAGATTATTTGGAAATTATAAGGATTATAAGTGATGAGTAAATTCGTGAAGGTAAGAGGGTAAGTAATATCAAAGAAAACAAATTTTGTCGAAGTTTGGCATGTTGGGGTACGACCCGAGCTAAAATACCCGGTATTTATGGACTAGTGTCATACAAGGTACCACATGACCATGATAGTAAGATGTATAAGGTATATTAAAAGTGAGTAATATTTTAAGTAAGTGGGAATAATTCTCAACTTTGCGGGTAATTAATTAATTATCGAGTAACGGGACATGACCTAATTAATTGGGGATATATTTGGATAAGATTAAAACCCCACGTGGCAGCCACTCCTTCTCCAAGAAATGACTCTCCATCTAGTTAATCTAGGTGGCAACTAATTTAAAAACACCTCACTTTTCTATATCCTATGTACAAGCACTACAAAAATCCATGATTCATCCATTCTTTCCATCCAAAGATATTAGGCATTAAGTGATAATCACTACAAAGTCCATTACAATAGAACGTTAGTAAGATTTAGAAAATAAAAACGTGAATTCATTCAAGACTTCAAGGGTCAAGCAAAATTTTTGTTAGCATCTCAGAAATGTGACGTTTTTGAAATTCTAACGAAGTCCGGTATGATCGTTCTCAGGAATATCATACGGATGTTTTCCTACTTCAATCCGCCATTACATGTTCATCACATAAGACGTGTATTAGAGGAATTGTCAAGAGAATTGGTCCAGGTATGTTAAGGCTATTTCTTCCTTCTTTTGGCATGATCCATATGATATAAACGAAACGTGCAAATGCACAAATTCCATAAGTGACTCTACTCATAGAAGTAATAGAAATATCTATGTTCTTTAATTCCCATGTGTCATAATATTTTATTATCTGTTCATGGGTCTCAGAAAAATACAAAAATTGAAAAGATGTTACTTTATGATATTGCTCAAGAGGCAAAATGGTCTTATGACATTCCGAATGATTTTACTGACGTACTTTTCATGCATTGCATTCATGTGCATTGACCCATGACCAGATGGTGTTATATACATGTATATATGTAAATATATGTATATTAGATATGGGAAAAGGTTATGGCATTATATACGCACCACCACCTGATCAGCTGGTATATGATGATGATGTTGCCCACAGTGGCTGAAATATTATTCAAACGGCGTTATATACGCATATATATGTATGTACTCAAATGACACATATATGGGTATGTATTCAAATGGCGTTATATACGCATATATATGTATGTATTCAAATGGTGTTATATACGTGTATATATGTATGTATATATATGTATATGGGATATGGGAAAGGTTATGGCGTTATATACGCACCACCACCTGATCAGCTGGTATACAATGATGATTTTGCCCACAGTGGCCGGTATGATATAATGGAATGCCCTCAGAGGCTGATAATGTTATGAAACATGTACCTATGCACGACATGACATTCATACGCACATGCATGATGCTAAAAGTAATTTATGATTTGCAAAGTTATTCAGACTTGCAGGTTGAGTCATGTACTCTATACTTCTTCCATGTCTCTGATGTACTTACTTATGTGCCTTACATACTCGGTACATTATTCGTACTGACGTCCCTTTTGCCTGGGGACGCTGCGTTTCATGCCCGCAGGTCCCGATAGACAGGTCGAGAGCCCTCCAAGTAGGCTATCAGCTCAGCGGAAGATGTTGGTGCGCTCCATTTGCTTCGGAGTTGCTTGTTTGGTTAGTATGATTTAGACGTGTATTGTTTGGTATGGCGGGACTCTATCCTGACCTCTATGACATTTATGTATTCTTAGAGGCTTGTAGACATATATCGTATACGTGAAAGATTGTACGGCCTTGTCGGCCTATGTTTGAGTTTATAAATGATTCTATTGGCCTACTAGGCCCGTATGTCACGTGTATATAATGATGTAATAAGAAAGATACGCTTTGTTGGTACTCGGTTGAGTAAGGTACCGGGTGCCCATTGCGGCCCATCGGTTTGGGTCGTGACAAAAGTGGTATCATAGCAGTTCTATCCTAGGAAGTCTACAAGTCGTATCTAGTAGTCTTGCTTATGGGTGTGTCTTGCACCACACTTATAAGCAGGAGGCTACAGGGCATTTAGGATTGTCACTCTTTCTTCTTACTTTAGATCGTGTGGTAGAGCTCACTTATAAGAATTCAAGTCCTGAGCTTCTATTTTTATTCATAATAAGACGATGCCTACATTCAAAAAGATGATCGATAAGAGATATAGCTGTGGAAGTGTTGAATTAGAGGAACTCGACTTTGTATCATGCTTATGATAAGTAAATATGAGGTCTTCAGCAGATCATGTGCGTATTGAAAGGTGTAAGCCTCTTGATAAGGAGCCTTAAGGCAAGACTGCATATCCACCTTTATGGCGAAAGACAATTAGAGATTAAAAGGATAAATACAAGTTTCAACAAGCAAAAGAAGCAAGATGAAGAAGGGTACGAGGCGCCCAGTTAATGAAGGTTAACAACGTTTATGATTGAGGTAGAGGAACATAAGCTTTTTGAATTATATTCAACAGTAACAGAGGGTATATATAATGGGCCACACCCATCTTAGTTATACCATATTGGGGGCTAACAGGTGTAGATTAAGAAAAGGACAGGATATCATGATCCGGATAGGGTTAGAGTGGCCCAAAATAGTGAATGGATTGTTTGCTTTAGTTGACATTTCTGAAGAATATTGAAAATGTGCTAAAAGATCTCCTCGTGAGACACCTAGATGGTGCACCCTAAAATATTAAAGCTAGATATGAGCACTGGAAGCCTTAAAGGAATAAATATTACCTTAGTGTGGCTTCCGCCCCCAACAAAGAAAGAATGTTAGGCAACTGGAAGAGCCAAGGGATGGAGCAAGTGGAGCCAAAAGCAAACGAATATTTTGTTCGAGTTTTCAGAGTAAAGCAGTGGACATAGATAATTAGCGGGAGATGAGAAGAAAGTTAATAAAGCATTATAAGTAAGATGTGATATACGGATGACAACGGTAGGTTAAAAAAAATGATGACAGTATTACAGAGTTTACAGTCAAGTGAAGGAAAAGACAAAAGATGACAGGCCTTGAGATAATAAAAGAATATAGGCCATAAAGTCATATCCTCATTTCGAGAAATAAGTTTGTGACTCCAACGCGATTACCAGAGGGGAGAGTTAATCCCCAGAGTAGCAGAAATCAGTATGCACTGGTAAACAAACTAAATTTAAATTAAGGACTGAATGATTGGAAAGTACTTGGCATCATGGTAATTTCAAATTTTATTCTGACGGTAATAGAATAGACCACAGAAGAAGATTCATGATGAATTCCGAAAATGGTCATTCAGGGAGACGCTTCCCAAGAGCAAGCAATGTGAGTAAAGTTAAGCTTAAGAGACTGTATGTGCCAGTTACACTAAGTGTCACCCTTGAGAGTAAGGGTATTTGTCATCCTTAGTACAGAAGGATTGCCACAAGGTAAGTAAGGATCATTGATGTTGAGAAACGACATCAAAGATGAAGAGGTAAAACATCTATAGGTAGATCCTCATGGCTTCAGCTTTTAGTACACCCCTAAAGGGGGAATATGGAGTGATGTGGCACTAAGTCAGAGTTAAGTGATTCTAGTGACTATGGAGTGGTAAAGGAAGAATGCGATAAATGAAAGAGGAATGAGATGGAACTTATCCAAATCTTACAGATACGCTACGATTCAGAATACTGTGCAAGCACGACGTCAAAAAAAAAGGAAGTGAAAATTCCTGCCTGAGCTGTTATTAATAAATAAAGAGCCAGTGCAAGATATAAGTTAAGACAAAGGGATTAACCCAAGAAAGATTACGAGGAATATTGGTATGAGAATGGGCCAACGAGTATTTAGTAATTGGTTAGTAAGATCCTAGTTATGGCAAAACAAGAGGTTACAGACGAGTCATCAGATCGTGTATGATAAGCATAGTAGAACCTAACATAGAGAATTCAGCTTCGAAGAATATCATTATAATACTTGAGATATATTCAAACAAAAGTCGGTATAGTTAAAGGTACCGTTTGAGTGTTATGGGGATTAAAAAAAAGTGCCACTGGGAAGGCAGTCAAAATATCAGTTCAGAAGCAACCATACAAGCACAAGGGCATAGAAGTAAGTAACTACGGATGATTATAGGCAAGTAAGGACATCAAAAAGGTCCGTAATAAGCCCACAGCTTTACGAGAGTCAAGGGTTCTCCCTAAGTACTACAACGAAAGACTACCTGAGGAGATAAGAAAGAAGGCTTCAACCTACACAACTGCCTAAAGAGGAAATGGTCGTGTAACAACAATCTCGCAACAACATTGTAAGCATTCCAAAGGAAAGTGGCACCTACCGTGGCTAATGAACGGGAAGTAAGAATTAAAAGTAATATTTGAGATCATATGAGTTGTATGAAAACTTTGGCAAGTGTGGACACTAAAGTGAGCTAAGTATGGACGCAACAAGGGGGCAGAAGGACCAGGAAAAGTAATAGCTTGCGTTGAGAGAAATCTAAGATGGAACAAAAGAATTATTTGATCAATGATCTAGAGTTAGTACGTGATGGATACACTCAAGATTTTGGAGCATTGTCCAGGCAGCATATTTGTTGACAATCATATAGCCATAGAAGACTCCAGTATAAGTTAAAAGGAAGAATTGAGCTTAGGGCATAGACAAAGGATTGAATTGTTAGAAGATTGTATCATGGATATTCCATAATGCCCATGAAAGGCTAAGGTAATAACTGATACCATGAGCCACGGATTGGAAGATAGCTTAAGCCTATGTAAAGGCTGATCAGAAGGAAGAGGAAACTAAAGAATTACGTCACCTAAGTAAATAAGGAGTCTGATTATTGGACCTAGAAAAATTATAGAAGTTGTGCTTGAGAACATGACAGAATCACTTTTAATATCAGCCGTTCAAAAGAAATAACACACCAACCATAATCTATCATGGCTTTACAAGGAAGCCAGTTAGAAGAAGTACCAGCCTCATAAGAAGTCAGTACGAAGCTCCCACTGGATTGTGTATGTACCAGAGGTGCGAGTATTATAATAGAGCTTCAAGTTATGAACGTGAATTAAACCTAAGTGGAAGGGAGGTCAGGAAAGAGATAGAAGATACGATGCAAGATTTTAAGGTAAGTAAGGTAAAGGTGAACAACGTACGAGATACTCAAAGGCAGAAGATCATGAATAGTCCATACTTCAGATACAAGGCTATCAACACGGGGATCCAGTAACCGGGAATGATAACGGCATCGTCAACGGCATGTCTTCCCACCTATGATTTCAAAGTATTGAGAAATCTAGTTAAGAGAAGAGTTGGAGACGGTGTGATGTATCACTTGACATTCCAGAATAATATAAGGAAATATATGGTGTAAGCAAGTTGAAGGAAAGTTGCGAGTATTATAAATGAATATTTATAGGTCGCAAGCTAAAGTATGGTAGAGCATAAAGTTTTAAGAAAACATGAGTAAGAATGAGGAAAGACAAGTGAAAAGGCGACGAGAATGGATAAGTTCTCAGGATTAAGTCCATGAAAACAAGAGAGATAATGGTTTCTCTATGTTATTGAAAATTCAGTATAGCCTGAATGAACTCAAAGGAATCTAAGATTTATAGCATTCAGAAAAAATGGAATACTACCCTGTTAATAGAATGAGGGGTAATTATTATAGACAAAAAATGACGTTTGGTCCTACAATTAAGTAATGATCTGACGGATAAAAGAAAGGAATCTCATGAATTGGAAATGATTAAAATACCCACGCAAGGTGGATCACATTGGGATGTTGTGAGATACGGTTATGAAAGCAGGGTATCGCCCCAAGTGGGTCAATCTAATCATTTCAGATGTTCCCCGATAAAACGTGAATCCTAGCTGCAATATTACATAAAAAGTTAAGTTATCAGGGGTGGATTATGGATCAAAATTGAAGTGAATCAACAATGGATGGATAAAAGTTACAAAGTATGAGAGGAGATTAGGTCGTCATTCTTAAAGATGAACAGTAATGTGGAGGCATTAGAGGACATATATTTATACGTACGAGATGAGCAATGAAAGTAACCTGAGATTTTGTAGCAGACCTCAGTAACGAGAAATCGAGGTAAGTGTTATGGTATAATATGACCTATGTAGATGCAGTAAAGTCATACGAATGGATAACCAGGTCTATAAAATAAGATAGAGCCATATTCGTAAGTTCAATAAAATATCAAGCGAAGAACTTCAGGATTGGCTAAAAGCTAGAGGAAAAAGGAGAAGAGAGTCGCATAGGCACACTTACAAGGTCAGTGTCGTAGAAACTGCATAATGGAAGGTAGCAGCAGTTACGAGATTGGAAGGAATTCAAACACAAGTCATGGCGTGGAAAAGAGGCCTAAAGGGGGGAATGCCCTAGCCTTTGAACTTATTCACAGAACAGTTGCCTAGATGGCAAAAGGACTACTAAAGTATTCGCAAGAGCTATGGGATATGAGAATGATAAACACATTAGTCAACATTCGAGGACGAATGTTCCAAAGGGGGTAATGATGTTACACCCCATATTTTCGTACATGAAAATACGCCATAAATAAATTAATGAGAGTCAGGAAGTGAGATGTCACATCCGGCAATACTATATTATGACGATGTTGCACCCTGTAGTGTTGTACGTTGAATTTGTCGTAAGGTAATTGACATCAGTCCAAGGAAAAGATTATTTGGAGATTATAAGGATTATAAGTGATGAGTAAATTCGTGAAGGTAAGAGGGTAAGTAATATCAAAGAAAACAAATTTTGTCGAAGTTTGGCATGTTGGGGTACGACCCGAGCTAAAATACCCGGTATTTATGGACTAGTGTCATACAAGGTACCACATGACCATGATAGTAATATGTATAAGGTATATTAAAAGTGAGTAATATTTTAAGTAAGTGGGAATAATTCTCAACTTTGCGGGTAATTAATTAATTACCGGGTAACGGGACATGACCTAATTAATTGGGGATATATTTGGATAAGATTAAAACCCCACTCCCACCCCCACGTGGCAGCCACTCCTTCTCCAAGAAATGACTCTTCATCTAGTTAATCTAGGTGGCAACTAATTTAAAAACACCTCACTTTTCTATATCCTATGTACAAGCACTACAAAAATCCATGATTCAGCCATTCTTTCCATCCAAAGATATTAGGCATTAAGTGATAATCACTACAAAATCCATTACAACAGAACGTTAGTAAGATTTAGAAAATAAAAACGTGAATTCATTCGAGACTTCAAGGGTCAAGCAAAATTTTCGTTAGCATCTCAGAAATGTGACATTTTTGAAATTCTAACGAAGCCCGGTATGATCGTTTTCAGGAATATCATACGGATGTTTTCCTACTTCAATCCGCCATTACATGTTCGTCACATAAGACGTGTATTAGAGGAATTATCAAGAGAATCGGTCCAGGTATGTTAAGGTTATCCATTCTTTCTTTTGGCACGATCCATACGATATGAACGAAACGTGCAAATGCACAAATTCCACAAGTGACTCTACTCATAGAAGTAATAGAAATATCTATGTTCTTTAATTCCCATATGTCATAATATTTTATCATCTGTTCATGGGTCTCAGAAAAATACGAAAGTTGAAAAGATGTTACTTTATGATATTGCTCAAGAGGAAAAATGGTCTTATGACATTCCGAATGATTTTACTGACGTACTTTTCATGCATTGCATTCATTTGCATTGACTCATGACCAGATGGCGTTATATACGCACCACCACCTGATCAGCTGGTATATAATGATGATGTTGCCCACAGTGGCTGAAATATGATTCAAACGGCGTTATATATGCATATATATGTATGTACTCAAACGGCATTATATGTATGTATTCAAACAGCGTTATATACGCATATATATGTATGTATATATATGTATATGGGATATGGGAAAGGTTATGGCGTTATATATGCACCACCACCTGATCAGCTGGTATACGATGATGATTTTTCCCACAGTGGTCGGTATGATATAATGGAATGCCCTCAGAGGCTGATGATGTTATGAAACATGTATCTATGCACGACATGACATGACGCTAAAAGTAATTCATACGCATATGCATGACGCTAAAAGTAATTTATGATTTGCAAAGTTATTCAGACTTGCAGGTTGAGTCATGTACTCTATACTTCTTCCATGTCTCTGATGTACTTACTTATATGCCTTACATACTCGGTACATTATTCGTAGTGACGTCTCTTTTGCCTGGGGACGCTGCGTTTCATGCCCGCAAGTCCCGATAGACAGGTCGAGAGCCCTCCAAGTAGGCTATCAGCTCAGCGGAAGATGTTGGTGCGCTCCATTTGCTTCGGAGTTGCTTGTTTGGTTAGTATGATTTAGACGTGTATTGTTTGGTATGGCGGGACTCTATCCTAACCTCTATGACATTTATGTATTCTTAGAGGCTTGTAGACATATGTCGTATACGTGAAAGATTGTACGGCCTTGTCGGACTATGTTTGAGTTTATAAATGATTATATTGGCCTACTAGGCCCGTATGTCACGTGTATATAATGATGTAATAAGAAAGATACGCTTTGTTGGTACTCGGTTGAGTAAGGTACCCAGTGCCCATTGCGGCCCATTGGTTTGGGTCGTGACAGAGTTATTGCTTATGCTTCTCGTCAGTTGAAGCCCCATGAGAAGAACTACCATGTTCACGATTTGGAGTTGACTGCCATAGTTCATGCATTGAAGATTTGGAGGCACTACTTGTACGGCATATTTGGTGAGGTATTCACTGATCATCGCAGTCTTCAGCATTTGTTCAAGCAAAAGGATCTTAATTTGAGGCAGCGGAGGTGGCTAGAGTTGCTAAAGGATTATGATATTACTATTCTGTATCATCCGGGAAAGGCCAATGTAGTGGCCGATACTTTAAGCCGAAAGGCAGTGAGTATGGAAAGTTTGGCATATATTCCAGTTGGGGAGAGACCCCTTGCAGTTGATGTTCAGGCTTTGGCCAATCGGTTTGTGAGATTAGATATTTCGGAGCCTAGCCGAGTGTTGGCTTGTGTGATTTCTCGATCTTCCTTATATGATCGCATCAGAGAGCGCCAGTATGATGATCCGCATTTGCTTGTCCTTAAGGACAGAGTTCTGCATGATGATGCCAGAGATGTGACTATAGGCGGTGATGGTGTATTGAGGATGCAGGGTCGGATCTATGTGCCCAATGTGGATGGGCTCAGAGAGTTGATTCTAAAGGAGGCCCATAGCTCGTGGTATTCTATTCATCCGGGTGCCGCGAAGATGTATCAGGATTTGAGGCAACACTATTGGTGGAGGAGAATGAAGAAAGATATTATGGGATTTGTAGCTCGGTGTCTCAACTGTCAGCAGGTGAAATATGAGCATCAGAGACCGGGTGGCTTGCTCCAGCAGATGGTTATTCCCGAGTGGAAGTGGGAAAGAGTCACTATGGATTTTGTGAGTGGTCTTACTTGGACTTTGAAGAAGTTCGATGCTATTTGGGTGATTGTGGATCGGCTGACCAAGTCCGCACACTTCATTCCTGTGTGTACCACATATTCGTCAGAGCGGTTGGCAGGGATTTATATTCGGGAGATTGTTCGGTTGCATGGTGTTCCGGTTTCCATCATCTCAGATAGAGGTACTCAATTTACTTCGCTGTTTTGGAGAGCCATGCATAGAGAGTTGGGTACTCAGGTAGAGTTAAGCACATCGTTTCATCCTTAGACGGACGGACAGTCTGAGCATACTATTCAGATATTGGAGGACATGTTGCATGCTTGCGTCATTAATTTTGGAGGTTCATGGGATGATTTTTTGATGCTTGCAGAGTTTGCCTACAACAACAGCTACCAGTTGAGTATTCAGATGGCTCTATATGAGGCTTTGTACGGGAGGCGGTGTAGATCTCCAGTTGGTTGGTTCGAGCCCGGCGAGGCTAGGCTATTGGGGACAGATTTGGTTCAGGATGCCTTAGAGAAGGTGAAGGTGATTCAGGAGAGGCTTCGTACAGCACAGTCGCGTCAGAAAATTTATGCGGACCGAAAGGTTCGGGATATGTCCTATATGGTGGGTGAGAAGGTCTTGTTGAAGGTTTCGCCCATGAAGGGTGTTATGAGATTTGGGAAGAAAGGGAAATTGAGTCTTTGGTTCATTGGGCCTTTTGAGGTGATTCGGAGGATTGGGGAGGTGGCTTATGAGCTTGCTTTGCCACCCATCTTGTCGAGTGTGCATCCGGTAATTCATGTTTCTATGCTCTGAAAGTATATTGGGGATCCGTCTCATGTTTTGGACTTCAGCACAGTTCAGTTGGATGATGATTTGACCTTTGATGTGGAGCCAGTAGCTATTTTGGGTTGTCAGGTTCGGAAGTTGAGGTCAAAGGGTATAGCTTCAATAAAAGTGCAGTGGAGAGGTCGGCCCGTGGAAGAGGCTACCTGGGAGACCGAGCGGGAGATGCGGAGCAGATATCCTCACCTATTCGAGGCATCAGGTATGTTTCTTGACTCGTTCGAGGACGAACGTTTGTTTAAGTTGGGGAGGATGTGACGACCCGTCCATTCGTCTCATGAATTACGGCTCCATTTTTCCCATTTCAGCTTTTTTACGCTTCGTTATCCGTGTTTTATGTGATCGGGTTGATTAGTTTGAGTTCGAGGAGGATTCTGGTAAGAAATGAGACACTTAGTCTCTTTTAAGAAGGCTTAAGTTGGAAAAAGTCAACCGGATGTTGACTTATGTGTTAGAGGGCTCGGATGTGAGTTCCGATGATTCGGTTAGCTTCGGGAGGTGATTTGTGACTTAGGAGCGCGATCGGAATGAGTTTTGGAGTTGTAGAGAAGATTTAGGCTTGAATTGGCGAAATTGATATTTTGGCAAATTCTGGTTGATAGGCGAGATTTTGATATATGGGTCGAAATGGAATTCCGAGAGTTACAGTAGCTTCGTTGTGTCATTTGGGATGTGTGTGCAAAATTTCAGGTCATTCGGACGAGATTTCATAGACTTTTTGATCAAAAGCATAATTTAAGAGTTCTTGGAGTTCTTAGGCTTGAATCCTATGTTAAATTGGTGATTGATGTTGTTGTGAGCATTCCGAAGTTTTGAGAAAGTTTGAATGATGTCGTGGGATGTGTTGGTATGATTGGTTTGAAGTTCCGGGGGTTCCGGGATGTTTTAGTGCAAAAATCATAGCTGTAGCAGGTTCAGAAGGGTTGCAGGCCCCGGAACTTACCCACGCAGTCCGCACAAAAATGAGTGTGCCCGCGGTGAGTGTTGTGCGGACCGCACAAAAGCGGGCGCTGGCGCGGTAGGTGTCGTGCGGACCGTACAAAAGGGGGCGCGGCCGCGGCGAAGAACCTTCCCGTTGGTCCAACTTCGGAAGCTCATATCGTTTGATCTACAAAGAATTTTGAGGTGATTCAAAAACGAAAGTTGTAGACCTTCATGTCTACTTTCCAGAAAGATAAAGATATTGTAATTTGGACATATTTAAAAAACGTTATGGCCAAAATACTAAATTCTGTCACTGCAGAGGAAGGCATGTGCGGCCGCGGTTGTTTTTGCTCGGACCGCACTGGCTTGTGCGGACCGCGGTCAATTTGGTGCGGCCCGTAGAGGCTGAAATCTGAGGGGTACTCTATAAATACGAGGTTTTGGATTTTATTTAATATTTTGATCTAGAGAGCTCGGATTTTGGCGATTTTTTGAAGGTTTTTCAAGAAATTCATCGGAGTAAGTGATTTTAACTCAGATTTGGCAAGAATACATGAATCTATCACTGAATTCATCATTTAATTCATGATTTGGGATGGAATTAGGGAAGAAAAATTGTGAAACCTTGCAAAAATGTAAAATGATTATTTGAAGGACCAAATGGTATCGGAATTGGATAATTTTGGTATGGTTAGACTCGTGAGGGTATGAAGATTCTGAATATGTAAATTTTACCTGATTCCGAGATATGGGCCCAGGGCTCGGATTTTGCTAATTTCGGGATTTTTGATATTTTTTGAATGTTTTCGCTTGGCCTTTGTTCCCTTCGCATATTGTGACGTATTCGTTCTGGTTTTGGATAGATTCGACGCGCGTAGAGCCCAATTCGAGGGGCAAAGGCGTCGCGAGCTAGAGAATTAGCTGGTTCGAGGTGAGTAATGATTGTAAATGATGTCGTGAGGGTTTGAAACCCACAATTCGCACATCGTAGTGCTATATTGAGGTGAGACACGCGCTGGATGATGAGCGTGGGGTCTTTTACTACTGGGGATTGTGACTTGATCCGTCCCGATTGATGATTTTACCACGTATTTGACTGATTCATTTATTATCATCATGATTTGGGCTGATTGTCATATTTGGGCTTTGTGCCAACTATTTGAACCCTTCGGGGATTTTTATCACTATTTCCTCACTGCTTGACTTATTATTTGAACTCAGCCCTGTTGATATCTATTGTTTTACAAACTTAACCACTTTTACTCAGATTTGAAACTTAAATGATATTTCTACATCATGTTTTGGGCTAAGAACTACTGTTTTACTAATGCCCAAGGGGCTTGTGATGATTTTTTGACTGAGTGAGGCCGAGGGCCATATGTGAGGATATGCTGAGTGATATGAGGCCGAGGGCCTGAGATACTTTATATGCCACGAGGTGGCTTGAGTAAAGTGAGGTCGAGTGTCGAGTGATGATGCCACGAGGTGGCTTGATATAGCGCTTGGGTCGTAAGGGGCCCCTCCGGAGTCTGCACACCCACAGTGAGCGTGGGTACCCATTGTTCTGAGTGGTTGATACTATGCCCGAGGGGCTGATATAAGTGATTGTGAGGTAGCCCGAGGGGTTGATACTATTCTAAGAGTGAGCCCGAGGGGCTGTTACTGTTCTAAATTGAGCCCGAGGGGATGGTTCTGTTGTTATTATGCCCGAGGGGCATTTTGTTGTACATGTTTTGCCCGAGGGGTTGTTTACATTTCTATCATTTTTGTTACTCACTTGTAAACTACTTGCTTTACTTGTTGGAAAAAAGGATTTTCACTTGATTTCTCACTTCTTTACTATTTAAAGTGATTTTACTGCTTTAGTATGGAATGCCTTGTGTTTTTATGTGATTTCTTGCCTTCAGTGATTTGGAGTTACGAGGTAGTTATTGACGTCCGCAGCCCCTTGTCTCTCTTATCCTCTATCATTTATGTTTTCTTCAGACTGTTGTATCGAATTCTGTACTTTGTAGACCTATAGCAGATTCTGTAGTAGCTCGTGACTTGTGACACCCCGGTTTGGGCTGTGTCGGGATGGTTTCCACTGTTGTTATCGTTAAAGTTTTGCAATTTATGAATATTATATTATATGTTATTACTGTTTATGATGATTAACTGTTTAAAAGAGGTGTTCTGTTTTGGTTTGGTTGGCCTTGTTTTCACGAGAGGCGCCATCACGACCGGGTTCGAGGATTGGGTCGTGACACTCATTCATGACTTGGCTCGAACTGAGTGTCCAATCGAGGACGAGGTCATTCGTCAGTCTAATTTCAGGCTGGTCGCAATACTTCAATTGGTTTGATTGTTTATTTCGTCTCTAATTCATTCAATTGTTATTCTTAATTGTTTGTGTTGAATTATACTATGTATCCTTATAATTGCGTACAAATTTAATTAGTACCCAATTTTGGGGTAAACACACTTCTAAACAGAAAGAATATACATTAACAAAGCGAAAGAGAAAAATATCTTACCTGGAATTGTGTGATGACCCGGCTGGTCGTCTTAAGAATTAACGCCCCGATCCCCTAATAACCATTTTCCCCAAGTTTTTTTCTGCTATTTTGATGTGTCGGGATGTTCGGTTTTGAGTTTCGGAAAGTTTTGGGACACTTAGTCCTTAAATGAGAGCTTAAATGTTGGAAAGTTGGTCGTAGTTGGAATAGTGTGAAGACGACCTCGGAATAGAAATCTGATGGTTTTGTTAGCTCTATTGGGTGATTTCGGGCTTAGGAGCATGTTCGGATTGTGTTTTGGAGGTCCATAGCTAATTTAGGCTTAAAATATCGAAAGGTCGAATTTTGAAGTTTCCAGTTCAATAGTGAGATTTTGATCCAAGGGTCAGAATGGAATTTCGGAAGTTGGAGTAGCTCCGTAGTGTTGAATGTGATGTGTGTGCAAAATTTCAGGTCATTCGGATGAGGTTTGATAGACTTTTTGATCGAAAGCGTATTTTTAGAGTTTTTGGAATTCTTAGGCTTGAATTCGATGAAAAATATGTGTTTTGATGTTGTTTTAAGCATTCCGAAGTTTGGAACAAGTTTGAATGATGTTTTAGGATTGGTTGGCATGTTTGGTTGAGGTCTTGGGGGCCTCGGGATGAATTCGGATGGTTGCGGAAAGATTTTTGGAGTTAGAGTTGCAACTTCAGCTGCTGGTTCTGTCATAACCGCACCTGCGGTTTGGCTTCCGCAGGTGCGGCACCGCAGAAGCGGCTCAGTGGCCATAGAAGCGAAATTTGGGAATTTTTTCAGGAACCGCAGAAGTGGTTGTAATTTCGCAGAAGCGGTACCGCATCTGCGGATTGGAAGTCGCAGATGCGGAACCTGGCCATTAAGTGAAAAGTCGCAGGTGCGACCTTTGGTCCGCAAAAGCGGGACCGCAGATGCGGTCCCTTGACCGCAAATGCGGAAATCGCTGGGCAGAACATATAAATTCTTGCCTTCGCGAAATTTAGCCATTTTTCATCTTTTTTCAAAACGAGAAGAAGCTTGGGGTGCACTTTTCAAGAGGGATTTTCAGAGGAGTTCATTGGGGTAAGGTCTTTGGTCCCTAAACTCGTTATTAGAATGACTTTTATCAATTTAAGCATGAAATATTAAGGAAAATCAGTGGTAATTGGGGGTTAGGGCTTGTCTGATTGGAAACCTTTGAGTGATGATTTGAGGGACAAATTGAGGTCCGATTTTGGTACTTTTGATATGACTGAACTCGTGAGAGTGCGAGGGTTCTAGAAATATAAATTTTACCCGATTCCGAGACGTGGGCCCGAGGGCCATTTTGGTCATTTTACCTAATTTCGCGTATTAGCTTAGAATTTAATTGTAGAATCAGTTACTTGAAGTGTTATTTACATTATGAAATTGAATTGAATAGATTTGGGCCATTTGGAGTCGAGTACTCATGGCAAGAGCGTGGTTTCGGATTGATTATTGAGACGGTTCGAGGTAAGTGGCTTGTCTAACCTTGTGTGGGTGACCTTCCCCTTAGGATTGGCATATTTGGTAATTAAAATGCCTTGTACGTGAGGTGACGAGTGCGTACTTGTGCTAATTGTTGGAAATCCAGTTTTCTCTAAGTAATTACTAGTATGTTTCCTTTCATGTTTATATTACTTGCACCATTAACCCTGTTGTTAGCGTAGGAAAGCATGTCTAAGTGACTTAATTGCTTTATTTGTTCAACCTGCCTTACTTGAATTCTGTGAAGCATGTTAGGCTGAATCACTTGTTGCCTTAATATGAAATTTTGTCATTTATGTATATTTTCCTATTGTTGCTGTGTATTTATTTTGGGACTACTGATGTTGGATTCCGGTAACTCCTCCTTGTCTGTTTATTTTGGGACTATGGATGTGGGATTCCGGTAGATCCCCCTGCATAGTTATATGGAACTATGGGAATGCACCCGGTAGATTCCCTTAGTACTGGGTATTTTTTTTAGGACTACGGAACGAGATTCCGGTAGATCCCTGCGCACTATGAGTTGGACTACGGGACGGGATCCCAGGAGATCCATTGGATATGTACATATGGGACTACAGGACGGTATCCTGGGAGATCCCCGATTGTTATTACTGGTGCTGAGCTGTAATTCTTTTCCATGTTTACCTTGTTTCTGTATAGTTGTTGATGTCTTGTACATCCTGTGTTATTTTACTGCTGTACTTATTTATATTGTTCTGTTCTATACTGTTGATCTTTATATTTTACTCAACCTCAGTAGGGCCCTGACCTTCCTCGTCACTACCCAACCACGGTTAGGCTTGGCACTTACTGAGTACCATTGTGGTGTAGTCATGCCCTTTCTGCGCATGTTTTTCATGTGCAGATCCAGGTACCACTACTTAGGCCTACCATCCTTGAGGGAGGCGACCGCTCTAGAGACTTCGAGGTACATCTGTCGCGTCCGCAAACCGAGGAGTCCCTTTCTATTCTAGCTGTTAAACATTGCCCTTTTGTATTTTTCTTTCTTGTTAGATATTCTGGAGTTAGACTGTTAGATATTCTAAAGGCTTGTGTTTCCATGAGTTTCCGGTTTTGGGATAGTGTATTAGATTCTGAGAAGTTGTGTTGTATATGCCAGGTGGCATTTCAAATATTGTTTCATTCGGTTATTTTTGGCTTTTGATTATTTCTTTTGCAAGTTTCGTTTATTTTCCGCATTTATTAGGCTTACCTAGTCGTAGAGACTAGGTGTCATCACGATGGTTCACGGAGGGCGAACTAGGGTCGTGACAAGTTGGTATCAGAGCTCTAGGTTTATAGGAGTCATGGATCACAAGTCAGTTTATTAGAGTCTCGCAGATCAGTACGGAGACGTCTGTACTTATCTACGAGAGGCTATGTAACTGTTAGGAAAATTCCACTTTATTTGATTTCCTTGTCATGCGATATTTGACATCACAATTCTAAACTTTTGTCTTCTATTCTCTCACAGATGGTGAGGACACGTTCTACCCGAGATAATTAGGCACCCACACCCCCTACTGTAGCCGTTAGGGGCCGGGGTAGAGGCCGAGAACGCGTACGTGGTGCAGCCATAGCACCTACGCGAGCTGCCGCCGAGGTACCACCAGCAGTTCCAGCCGGAGTCCAGGCACCTGACACGCCTACTACTACCACTACTCCAGCTCTTCAGGAGACTTTGGCACAGTTCATGAGCATGTACACCACTCTGGCTTAGGTAGGGTTGCTTCCCCTTACTGCAACTACATCTCAGGCTGGGGGAGGAGCATAGACTCCCGCCGCCCGCACTCCTGATCAGCGAGTGCATGTTGAACAGGTCCCTGAGATTATTCCTGTACTGCCTGCAGTGCCAGTTCATCCCGAGGACAGGGCAGCGGCTTCCGAGGAGGAGCAGCTGAGGCTTGAGAGGTTCAAGAGGTACAAGCCTCATGTATTCAGCGGTATAGCATCGGAGGATGTTCTGGGATTTCTAGATGAGAGTTACCACATTCTCCGTACCATGGGTATATCAGGATCGAGCGGGGTTTCCTTCACTACCTTCCAGCTTCGAGGAGCCGCTTATGAGTAGTGGTGCACCTATGAGTTAGACAGTCCGGATGAGGCTGCTTCGCTGACTTGGACTCAGTTTTCAGATCTGTTCCTGAGAGAGTATGTTCCTCAGAGCCTCAAGGATGCATGGTACGCAGAGTTTGAGTATTTGCACCAGGGTGCTATGACTGTCTCAAAGTATGCTGTCCGTTACACTAGTTTGGCTACACATGCACCAGCCTTGGTTTCTACTATTCGCGAGAGGGTTTGCCGATTTATTGAGGGCCTTATTCCCAGTATCAAATCTAGCATGGCTCGTGAGTTAGAGATGGATATTTCTTATCAGCAGGTGGTGAGCATTGCTAGGAGGATTGAGGGTATGCATGCTAGGGAGAGAGAGGAGAGGGAGGCCATGAGGTCTCGAGAGTCGGGCTATTTCTCTAGTGCCCGTGCCCCAGCAGTAGGTTGTCATGGTAGGGGTTATATGAGTCGCCCTATTCATTC
The DNA here is from genome assembly GCF_000715075.1 of Nicotiana tabacum. Lineage (NCBI taxonomy): Eukaryota > Viridiplantae > Streptophyta > Magnoliopsida > Solanales > Solanaceae > Nicotiana > Nicotiana tabacum. The sequence goes on along the minus strand of NC_134090.1, from coordinate 17,061,458 downwards.
AGCTCTTCCAGTAGCTAGTGGTATTCCAGCTCCTCCTAGACCTCAGGAGCCTTATTATGCACTTCTGGTATCTAGCGCGCCTCCTGCGCGGGGTGCTTCTAGAGGTTAGTCCAGCAGACCTGGCCCAAGCCAGCACAGCAACCACGTCCTCCTAGAGCTTGTTTTGAGTGTGGTGACACCCTTCATATGGTGAGGGATTGCCCCAGACTTGGGAGGGGTGCACCTCCACAAACTTCTCAGCCACAACATGCCCCGCAAAGTTCTCAGGCTATAGTTACGGCTCTAGTTGCTACCCCACCTGCTCAACCAGCTAGAGGTGGAGGTCGAGGAGGTAGAGGTCACCCTAGAGGAGGAGGCCAAGCCCGATACTATGCCATTCCTGCCCATACCGAGGTTGTTGCCTCCGATTCTGTCATCACAAGTATTATACTGGTTTGTCACAAAGATGCATCGGTTCTATTCGATCCAAGCTCCGCTTATTCTTATGTGTCTTTTTATTTTGCTCGGCATTTGGGTGTATCTCAGGATTCTTTGAGTTCCCCTATTTATGTTTCTACTCTTGTGGGAGATTCTCTTGTTGTGGACCGCATCTATCGGTCGTGTTTGGTTGTCTTAGTGGTTTTAAAACCAAAGCCGATTTATTGTTGCTCAGCATGGTAGATTTTGATATTATCTTGGGCATGGACTGGTTGTCGCCCCATTATACTATTCTTGATTGTCACGCCAAAATCGTGACGTTGCCTATGCTAGGTGTACCACGTGTTGAGTGGAGGGGTACTTTAGATTACACTCCTAGTAAAGTTATCTCTTTTCTTAAAGCTCAGTGTATGGTTGAGAAGGGGTGTGACGCTTATTTAGCTTATGTGAGAGATGTCAGTATTGATACCCCTTCAGTTGATTCAGTTCCAGTAGTACGGGATTTTCCCGATGTGTTTCCAGCTGATCTTCTGGGCATGCTGTCTGATAGAGATATTGACTTTGGCATTAATCTGTTGCTAGGCACATTTATATTCCTCTGTATCGTATGGCTCCTCCTGAGTTGAAGGAGTTGAAGGATCAGTTACAGGAATTGCTTGATAAGGGTTTTATTCGGCCCAGTATATCACCTTGGGGTGCTCCTGTCTTGTTTGTGAAGAAAAAGGATGGTTCTATGCGTATATGTATTGATTATCGCCAGTTGAACAAAGTGACAATTAAGAACAGTTATCCTTTGCCTCGTATTGATGATCTGTTTGACCAGCTTCAGGGCGCAGGGGTGTTTTCTAAGATTGATTTGCGCTCAGGTTACCATCAGTTGAAGATTCGGGAGCCAGATATCCCGAAGAATGTTATCAGGACTCGGTATGGTCACTATGAGTTCCTTGTTATGTCATTTGGGCTGACCAATGCCCCAGCAGCCTTTATGCATTTGATGCACAATGTGTTCCATCCGTATCTTGACTCGTTCATCATTGTCTTTATTGGTGATATTTTGGTGTATTCCCGAAGTCGGGAAGATCATGAGCAACACTTGAGGAATGTGCTTTAGACTCTGAGAGAGAAGAAGTTATATGCTAAGTTCTCGAAATGTGAGTTTTGGTTGGATTCAGTGGCATTCTTAGGCCACGTGGTATCGAGTGAGGGTATTCGTGTGGATCCGAAGAAGATAAAGACCATCATCAGCTACAAAGATCTGTAGTTTCCTTGGCTTGGCGGGTTACTACTGTCGTTTTGTTGAGGGATTTTCATCAATTGTAGCCCCTATGACCAGACTGACCCAGAAGGGTGCTCCGTTCCAGTGGACGGAAGAGTGTGAAGCGAGCTTTCAGAAGCTCAAGAAAGCTTTGACTATAACCCCAGTTTTGATATTGCCTACAGGCTCGGGGTTGTATACGGTCTATTGTGATGCCTTGCGGGTTGGCCTCGGAGCGGTGTTGTTCCAGGACGGTAGGATAATTGCCTATGAGTCTAGACAATTGAAGAAATATGAGAAGAACTACCATGTTCACGACCTTGAGTTAGCTGCCATTGTTCATGCCCTGAAGATTTGGCACCATTATTTATACGGGGTTCCCTGTGAGATTTATACTGACCATCGTAGCTTGCAGCACCTGTTCAAGCAAAAGGGTCTAATTTGCGCTAGAGAAGGTGGTTAGAGTTACTGAAGGACTATGATATCATTATTCTGTATCACCTGGGCAAGGCCAATATGGTGGTCAATGCCTTGAGGCCAATATGGTGGCCAATATGACCAGACTGACCCAGAAGGGTGCTCCGTTCCAGTGGACGGAAGAGTGTGAGGCGAGCTTTCAGAAGCTCAAGATAGCTTTGACTATAGCCCCAGTTTTGATATTGCCTACAGGCTCGGGGTCGTATACAGTCTATTGTGATGCCTTGCGGGTTGGCCTCGGAGTGGTGTTGTTGTAGGATGGTAGGATAATTGCCTATGAGTCTAGACAATTGAAGAAATATGAGAAGAACTACCATGTTCACGACCTTGAGTTAGCTGCCATTGTTCATGCCCTGAAGATTTGGCGCCATTATTTATACGGGGTTCCCTGTGAGATTTATACTGACCATTGAGCTTGCAGCACATGTTCAAGCAAAAGGGTCTAATTTGCGCTAGAGGAGGTGGTTAGAGTTGCTAAAGGACTATGATATCACTATTCTGTATCACCTGGACAAGGCCAATATGGTGGCCAATGCCTTGAGTCCCCGCGCAGAGAGTTTGGGGAGTGTGGCTTATTTACCAGCGTTGGAGAGACCTATGGCGATGGATATTCAGGCCTTAGCCAGCCAGTTTGTGATATTGGATCTTTCGGAGCCCAGTCGGGTTCTAGCTTGTGTGGTTTCTCGGTCTTCCATATTTGATCGTATCAGGGAGCGGCAGTATGATGACCCTCATTTGCTTGTCCTCAAGGACAAGGTTCAGCACGGTGATGCCAGAGATGTGACTATTGGTGATGATGGAGTATTGAGGATGCAGGGTCGAATTTGTGTACCCAATGTTAATGGGTTTCGAGAGTTGATTCTAGAAGAAGCCAATAGTTTGCGGTATTCCATCCATCCGGGTGCCGCGAAGATGTATCAGGATTTGAGGCACTATTGGTGGAGGCGAATGAAGAAAGATATAGTTGGATTCGTAGCTCGATGTCTCAACTGTCAGCAAGTGAAGTATGAGCACCAAAGACCGGGTGTGTTACTTCAGCAGATAGAGATTCTAGAGTGGAAGTGGGAGCAGATCACCATGGACTTTGTAGTTGGGATCCCACGGACTTTGAGAAAGTTTGATGCTATTTGGGTGATTGTGGATCAGCTGACCAAGTCCGCTCACTTCATTCCTGTGTGTACTACTTATTCTTCAGAGCAGTTGGCAGAGATCTATATCTGGGAGATTGTTCGTCTGCATGGTATTCCAGTGTCCATCATTTTAGATAGAGGTACTCAGTTCACATCACGATTCTGGAGGGCCATTCAGCATGAGTTGGGTACTCGAGTGGAGTTGAGTACAACATTTCACCCTCAGACGGATGGCAATCCGAGCGCACTATTCAGATTCTTAAGGATATGCTCTGTGCATGCGTGATTAAGTTTGGAAGGTCTTGGGATCAGTTCTTGCCATTGGCGGAGTTTGCTGACAACAACAGCTATCAGTCTAGCATTTAGATAACACCATATGAGGCTTTATATGGGAGACAGTGTAGATCCCCGGTGGGTTGGTTTGAGCCGGGTGAGGCTAGATTGTTGGGCACAGACTTGGTTCAGGATGCTTTGGAGAAGGCTAAGGTGATTCAGGATAGACTCTGTACAGCCCAGTCCAGACAGAAGAGTTATGCGGACCGGAAGGTTCATGATATTTCTTATATGGTTGGAGAGCAGGTTCTGCTTCGGGTTTCGCCTATGAAGGGCGTTATGAGATTCGGGAAGAAAAGAAAGTTGAGTCCTAGATTTATTGGCCCTTTTCAGATATTGAGGCGTGTTGGGGAGGTTGGTTATGAGTTTGCCTTACCTCCCAAATTGGCCGGAGTTCATCCGGTATTCCATGTTTCGATGCTCCAGAGGTATCACAGCGATCCGTCGCACGTGTTGGATTTCAGTTCAGTACAGTTGGACAAGGATCTATCTTATGTTGAGGAGCTAGTGGCAATATTGGACAGGCAGGTTAGAAAGCTGAGGTCAAAGAACATTGCATCAGTAAAGGTTTAGTGGTGGGACCAGCCGGCCGAGGAGGCGACCTGGGAGACCGAGCAGGATATGTGCAGCCGTTACCCTCATTTTTCACTACTTTAGGTATGTTTTTATGCTCATTCGAGGATGAACGAATGTTTAAGTGTAGGAGGATGTGACGTCCCGGCCGGTCGTCTTAAGAATTAATGACCTGATCCCCTATTAATCATTTTTCCCAAGTTTATTTCTGCTATTTTGATTTGCAGGGATGTTCGGTTTTGAGTTTCAGAAAGTTTTGGGACACTTAGTCCCTAAATGAGAGCTTAAGTGTTGGAAAGTTGGCCGTAGTCGGAACAGTGTGAAAACGGTCTCGAAATGGAAATATGATGGTTTCGTTAGCTCCGTTGGGTGATTTCAGGCTTAGGGACGTGTTCGGATTGTGTTTTGGAGGTCCATAGCTAATTTAGGCTTAAAATATCGAAAGGTCGAATTTTTAAGTTTCCGGTTCGATAGTGAGATTTTGATCCGAGAGTCGGAATGGAATTCTGGAAGTTGGAGTAGTTCCATAGTGTTGAATGTGACCTGTGTGCAAAATTTCAGGTCATTCGGATGAGGTTTGATAGATTTTTTATCGAAAGCGTATTTTTAGAGTTTTTGGAATTCTTAGGCTTGAATCCGATGAAAAATAGGTGTTTTGATGTTGTTTTGAGCGTTCCGAAGGTTGGAACAAGTTTGAATGATGTTTTAGGATTGGTTGACATGTTTGGTTGAGGTCCCGAGGGCCTCAGGATGAATTCGGATGGTTGACGAAAAGATATTTGGAGTTAGAGTTGCTACTTCAGCTACTGGTTCAGTCATAACCGCACCTGCGGTTTGGCTTCCGTAGGTGCGGCGCAATAGAAGCGGAATTTGGGGATTTCTTCAAGAATTGCAGAAGCAGTTGTAATTCCGCAGAAGCGGTACCGCATCTGTAGATTGGAAGTCGCAGATGCGGAACCTGGCCATTAAGTGAAAAGACGTAGGTGCGACCTTTGGTCCGCAAAAGCGGGACCGCAGATGCGGAAATCGCTGGGCAGAATATATAAATTCTTGCCTTCACAAAATTTAGCCATTTTTCATCTTTTTTCAAAACGGGAAGAAGCTTGGGGAGCACTTTTCAAGAGGGATTTTCAGAGGAGTTCATTGGGGTAAGGTTTTTGGTCCCTAAACTCGTTATTAGAATGACTTTTATCAATTTAAGTATGAAAAATTAAGAAAAATCAGTGGTAATTAGGGGGTTAGGGCTTGTCTAATTGGACATCTTTGAGTGATGATTTGAGGGATAAATTGAGGTTCGATTTTGGTACTTTTGATATAATGAACTCATGAGAGTGCGAGGGTTCTGGAAATATAAATTTTACCTGATTCCGAGATGTGGGCCCGATGGGCGTTTTGGTCATTGTACCTAATTTCGCGTATTAGCTTAGAATTTAATTGTAGAATCAGTTACTTGAAGTGTTATTTACATTATGAAATTGAATTGAATAGATTTGGGCCATTTGAAGTCGAGTACTCGTGGCAAGAGCGTGGTTTCGTATTGATTATTGAGTCGGTTCAAGGTAAGTGGCTTGTCTAACCTTGTGTGGGGGACCTTCCTCTTAGGATTGGTATATTTGGTAATTGAATTGCCTTGTACGTGAGGTGATGAGTGTGTACTTGTGCTAATTGTTGGAAAATCAGTTTTCTCTAAGTAATTACTAGTATGTTTCCTTTTCTGTTTCTATTACTTGCACCATAAGCTTGTTGTTAGCTTAGGAAAGCATGTCTAAGTGACTTAATTGCTTTATTTGTTCAACCTGCCTTATTTGAATTCTGTGCAGCATGCTAGGCTAGAATCACTTGTTGCCTTAATATGAAATTTTGCCATTTCTGTATATTTTCTTGTTATTGTTGTTGTGTATTTATTTTGGGACTACGGATGTGGGATTCCGGTAGCTCCCCCTTGTCTGTTTATTTTGGGTCTACGGATGTGGGATTCCGGTAGATCCCCCTGCACAGTTATATAGAACTACGGGAATGCACCCGGTAGATTCTCCAGTACTGGGTATTTATATTTGGGACTACAGAACGGGATTCTGGTAGATCCCCACGCACTATGAGTTGGACTACGGGACAGGATCCCGGGAGATCCATTGGATATGTACATATGGGACTACATGACGGTATCTTGGGAGATCCCCGATTGTTATTATTGGTGTTAAGCTGTAATTCTTTTCCGTGTTTACCTTGTTTCTGTATAATTGTTGTTGTCTTGTACACCCTGTGTTATTTTACTGTTGTACTTATTTATATTGTTATGTTCTATATTGTTGATCTTTATATTTTATTCAACCTCAATAGGGCCCTGACCTTCCTCGTCACTACCCAACCGAGGTTAGGCTTGGCACTTACTAAGTATCACCGTGGTGTACTCATGCCCTTTCTGCGCATGTTTTTCATGTGCAGATCCAGGTACCGCTACTCAGGCCTACCATCCTTGAGGAAGGCGATTGCTCTAAAGACTTCGAGGTACATCTGCCGCGTCTGCAGACCGAGGAGTCCCTTTCTATTCTAGCTGTTAAACATTGCCCTTCTATATTTTTCTTTCTTGTTAGATATTCTGGAGTTAGACTGTTAGATATTCCAAAGGCTTGTGTTTCCGTGAGTTTTCGGATTTTGGGATAGTGTATTAGATTCTGAGAAGTTGTGTTGTATATGTCAGGGGACATCTCAAATATTGTTTCATTCGGTTATTTTTGGCTTTTGATTATATCTTCCGCAAGTTTCGTTTATTTTTTCGTATTTGTTAGGCTTACCTAGTCGTAAAGACTAGGTGCCGTCATGATGGTTCACGGAGGGCGAACCGGGGTCGTGACAAGTTGCAAGACACGTTGGGAAGAAGTGGAATACTCTGCCTTTTTTGTTTCCCAGATGAAAAATATATTGAAAGGGAAAAAGGAATTGGAAAGGTTGCCTTGTAATTACATAATATAATTACCTCCAATTCTTTACCCCCTCTCGAGAATTGAAGAGTGTAATTACTCTCTCCCAATTACACCCAATTCCTCACTAATCAAGTAGTTACTTGGTCAAACAAATATGTCAAAGTGTGTAATTATACCCAAATCCAATTCCCTTGTAGCTTTCAAAAAGGGCTCTAAATAAGACTTTTTTTCTTTTGTTATGGTCATATATAATATATAAAAAACAATAATTTCTAAGATATTTTGGCAAAGTTACTTATGGATCAATTTGGGCTAAAAATTAGCCTGCCACTATAGTTAAATGGCAATTAACATGCTATAGCTACAATATCCATATTACTTGGTAGTAGCTACAATTTCGTTATTGTTGTATTGAATTTCATCTATTCGTGTGAGATATTTATAAATACAGTGAGGTAATCCGCCTGAAAAATTGGAATTACAACTGTTAATTCTGTATTTCCTGTATGAATATATTTTATAACTATAGTGAGGTAATCCGCCTAAAAATAGGGATTACATGTGTTTAATAACGGAAAACGCAATATTGAATTGTTTTAAATTTCACTATATTGAATTCAGTTATATTCAAACAACAAAAAATTAAGAAATAGGATGTATACCGCTCGATTCAATTCGGTTGTATACACGGTATTCAATTCACTTATATTCATTGTTAACTATTATACATTTTATTCAATTCACCGTATTCAATTCGACTATATTCAAATAACAAAAAATCAAAAAAATAGTGGTATTTGACTGTATTTAGTTCAATATATTCATTCGTGGTTGCTTTTATACTCTATTTAATTTGGCTGTATTAAAACAACAAAAATTAAAAAATACAAGGATCTGTCACAAAAAATAACCTTCGGAATACATAAATACATGCGAAAATACAATGTATTTGTACAGAAATATAATATATTTGAATGTATTTATACAGAATACAATGTATTTGTATCATTGTATGTGACTCAATAGCAAAGAAGAGAAGAAAGTTCGCCGGAGATAGTATCTTCCGGCCAAGCAAAATACTATATATATTGTATTAAAACTAAAAATGGAGACGAACAAACATCCGACCCTCAAATCTTTCATCGCGCCTCTAACTTTTCAAATGATACATAGATCTAAAACTTTTAGGTTTGAGTAAATTGAATACAGTGTATCAAATCTTCCATCGCGCCATGGATAGATCTGGAGCGAAGAAGGAGAACATATCTGGCCATGACTACGAATTGAGTTTTTGAAAATCTGAAGCAGAGTCGCCGAAAATATGAACAGATTTGGCCATGGCGGTGAGTCACCGGAGAAGACGATGACCTTGCCGAAGAGAGATGGAAAAGGGAGAGAGATTTGAGGGAGAAAAGAGAGGGTTGAGGGAAAAATTGAGGGATTAGTTGTATATATTTGTACTTTGCTATAAAATATAAAAAGTAACTACAAATAATAATATTTTAAAAAGTATTTTGGTTTATAATAAATAAGATGCATTATTTATCTAATTCATGTAAAATTTCCAACTTTAAATGGGTTGAGATGAATTGAGTCAATAACCAGCCCAATTTTGGCAAGTTAGGCTGGTCATTTGGGCTTAGGTCAAATCTGAAAGCCGTAGTTCTAGTTATTTTGAGATATTCAAGTTGCGAAATAGAATCATCTCTTCCTCCATCTCTTTTCTTGAAAATTTTGAGGATTTAAGTGTTATCTTACTTTAAAAAAATTCTAATATTTTCTTCCTCATGCTATATAAAAGTAGAGTTCTTAAGAATAGTATATTTGTATTTTATGTTCTCTTGGTATCTATATGATAGTACGAAAAGGTCACATAATATTTTAACAAGTGGTGCCAGAGCGTTTCTCCGATGAAAAGACTTCTTTGGGTTTGAAGATTTGTAAAGAAATAGCTCATCGAGAAGGCGTGAGTTTTAAAGGACTACATGAGATATGAAAGTTAGACACTATATGTCTTCTATGAGATTTTAATGTAATAGCCAAAAGTTAAAAAGGGATAGATAATAAATTACTTACAGTTTAAATTGAGATTACCAAATTAATCCTCACACTAGCTAGACACAAAATAAAAACTGTTGCCTCTATTCTATTAGGAATATACAAATTACATATTTTGTGATCCATTCAAAATACTACTACTCCATATCTTTTACATTTGCACTACTTTTATAAAGGAAAGGAAAAAAAATAGAAAAGGAAAATATTAATTCCAAGCTGGTAACCTACGAAAAAAGAAAAAGATCTGAGGACCCTACGGAAAAAAGAAAAAGATCTGAGGGTATTATAGAGAATCTTTAAAAAGGTACCTTTTGAGTTTTGATTAGAAGTTATAAAACGCCAAAACATTGAGAAAAATATCAGTCAGAAGTTAAAAGTACACTGTACACTGATAAAATAAAGTTTGTTCACAGTTTCCATTTCCTCTGCTTCACAGTTTTATATTACACTCAGATTCACATTCCTCTCTCTGCTTTTTCCATTTATTTTCCAATGAATTGCCTTCAGAATCTTCCCAGGTTTGTAACTCGATTTTCTTCTGTTAAATTCTAATTTCTTTTTTTTTTCTATTAATAATTCAATTTAATGTGGTTTTCAGATCCTCTGGTTTATCACTGAGAAACTTCACAGGCACTACAAAAAAGCCTTATTTCCCCGTTGTTTCACTGGTAATGATCTCTTGCATTTGTTTAATTGGTCATTTTTTATTTTTATACTCTCTTTGTTCTCCTGATGACTAGATTTGATTGCACACGTTCATTTGATTTCTATATTATATTAGTTAGTCATATTGGAAGAAAAATATACGGGGTCCATACCATCCCATTTGGTTGTAATTGACTAATCGGGCCAGCTTCCGCGCACCTGACTATTGCTCCTCCCACTTCACAGTCTTTGGGTGGGACCAAGACACCAAGTTTGGTTTGTGTGACAAAGTCTTGGAATTTTTTGTTTTCCTTTTCTACTAGCTAGAGATCACAGTTTTGCTATTATAAAAAGGGCAGCTCTTCTCATTTCACTACACATACAGTCAGGGGCGAAGCTATTGACCACACTTCGCCGAAAAATTATACTACGTATAAGGTAAAATGTTACTTGTTATCTATTAAAAATAGACTTTGAACACCCTTACATAGCCCACTGGCAAAGGGTATTCAAAATTTGAACACCCTTATTGAATTTCCTGACTTCGCTACTGCATACAGTGAGAAAGAAAATAGTCTGTCAGAAAATTTGAGAAGGTGAGCGATGTTATAATAAGTTGTGCATTTCAAAAGAGGACTATTTCTTTTAAGTGTATAGTGGTCTATTGAGTATTTTACTCGAGATTTTGAAGTGTAAATTTGTTAATGTAGTGATATTAATTTGCTGGTTTTCCCTTTATTGGGAAGGTTTTTTCACATTAAAATCTTGGTGTCCTTGTTACTCTTTTATTGCCGTTGATTATTGTCTCTTGTTGCTAGGTTTAGATTGCTATTATTTGCCGTGCATATATTTTCTTGTGTGCTAAAATTCACAATTAAATATTTAAGTAATGGTTGTAACGTTCGTTTGATAGAGAATACATATTTTCAAAGTTGTAAAAGTAGTATGTAAATTGAATGGTATCAAACGTTTGGGACGTCAGGAAATGTTATACAATTGAAAAGGAAGGAGTGGTGATCTGTAATTTCTACAGGTTGTGATCAATATTGAACCTTATCATTTTCATTTACAGGGGATGACAAAATTTGCTGATCAGCGTCTAAGTATTGTGGCACAGGTAAGATTTGAATTGGCAAATGATGACTCATTCACTGGTAGTTCCTTTTTGCTTTACATTTTTTTGGATTGATCAGATTATTTATATGATTAACCTACTCCCTTTTACATTCTGGAGTTGTTATTAGCCATCTATGTACCTAACAGTAAGTACCGGACGAATCTAGATTTTGTCATTTCCAAAATTTACATCAATTTCGCTAGTATTATCCATCATAGAAATGGATTTTTTGCTGATAACCGTGGTGTCTGGGCCAGCTTGCGAGTACCTCGACTAATTCCATGGGGTACCTGCTACCTCCCACCAGCACAAGTACCGGGTAACTCTGTCTACCAAGGTGAAATCACCTAGTGTTTTTGTCTCCGCTCAGATTTGAACCTGAGGCCTCATTAATCTCAACCCACTTTATTGACCACTAGGCCGCAGTCCACACCCTTGGGTGCCATCATAGAAATGGATATTGATGTCAGATATTCTTGTTTTATAAACTCAACAAAAGAAATAAGACAATAGAAGTAGCAGTTATATGCGTGTTAATACCAAAAAATCTTATTTGCTGGCATGACCAGTTGTGGATAATGGATGTGAAAAAGGACATGATTTACTTTTCGTGACAAGACGAAGTGTTGCTTTTGTTTTCATCTATTAACATATCTTTCTAAAGATATAGTCTCCAACATGCTGCTCTCCGAGCTAAAAGTTTCTATGAGGTGGAAGTATAGATTTGAACTCGATCCAACATTTCATTTCTTCATATCTTAAAGCTAGTTTGTGAAGTCCTAATATGGCCAAAAATTGCGAAAAAATTTGAACATGCTTTCTGCTTCTTGTTGAAATCGAATATGTTATAGGAGTAGCATTTATTAAGTGTTCACTGCAGCTTCTTCTCCTCTCTCTCGCTGTCTACTCTTTCTTTTATCTATGAAATCCATTTCTGAATTGGCATTAGCTTTCTTGCTCTCTTTCTAGGTTGTATCTGGTTCTGAATCTAGTACAGAGAAGGATGAAACAGAGAAGGATGCGGTAAAATCTGATACATACAGTAATGACATGACTGCAGCCATGGGAGCTGGTTAGTCTATCTTTCTACACATTTTCTGGTTTGTGAACTTTATTTTCTTTCACATTGAGGATTTTTCTGGTGCATGCCTTTCCAATATGAATAAGAAAGCTATTAAACTTAGTAGTTTGACTTATCAAGGAAAACTTATTAGTCTCCCTGCCCCTGGCAATTTTATAAAGTTGCATTACATGCTAGCTGAATCGGTTAAGTTATGTACAATCTTTTTCTACTATTTACTTTTCTTTGTTTCTCCTTCTTGCCTTGCCCTTTGTTGAAGATCCTTTCCTTATGCAAACTGCAACTCCAAGTTTGCTCCTGATTCAGTTGTATTAGCATAATGTCCGGATCATCTAACTTAATGACATTCTCTTTTAGGCAGTAATTAATCAGAAAATTTGCAGAGTTCTATTAACTAACAAGTGTGGCACTCATATCGCCACTAACTTTTTTAATGCAGTTTTAACCTATAGGCATGAGTTAGGAATGAACTACAACTTCATCCGTCCAGATTTGATTGTTGGGTCATGTCTACAGGTGACGAGTAATTCCTTTTTCTTAGAACATATTATCCTTTTCTCGAGGTGATCTTTTGACTTCTTTTTTTGACTCCAACAAAATTGACAGACTCCTGAGGATGTGGACAAGCTTCGCAGCATTGGAGTAAAAACTATTTTTTGCTTGCAGCAAAATCCAGATCTCGAGTATCCGTAAAATATGTCATGATTGTTTATTTCATGTTGGATCAACCAATCTATTTCACCCTCAATCTACGACATCTTTTTACAAGTCCTTAATTAGTGTTCTCTAGATATTTTGGGGTTGATATCGGTGCAATTCGTGAATATGCCAACAAATGCAGTGATATTGAACACTTGCGTGCCGAAATAAGGTTAGTTTAGCAGAAGTTAAAAAAAGTGCTGCAGTGCCTTGTTTTGTCAATGTAAACACACACACTCTCTCTCTCTCTGTATCTCTATCTATCCCTTTTCATTTGTATGAAAGTTGACCACTTCTTTGATGTTACAACTAGTGCAGGAGTTTATGCCATTGAGAAATGCATGTTCTTCTTTCTGTTACTTTTTAGGTTTAAACGGAAATAAATTAAAGGCTTAGAGTTGGTTTGAACTTTGAACATGGAATAACAGGTTAAAGGACAAGAAAGAAAACATTTATTACTGGGCTAAGTTTTGCATTCATTTGCAAAAGATTTATTCTCCATATCGCCCATGAATCAGTTCCTTTTCTTCCTTCAATTGCAAGAAATGCAATCACTAAAGTAAGCACACTTGTTTATTTCCTAGTCGTTTGGTTGGCAGTTGCGGAAATCTTTTACAGATACCAAAATTGTTATACTTTTTATTATGGCTGATAAATATAACTGCAAGTGTGTATGCACTTTTTGTGTTAAGTACATTAGGTCTACAAGACTTACAACATAATATTATACGATGTGAAATTATTTTGTTTTTGCATTCTTGTCTTAAACCCATATTAAGAAGGAATAATCAGGATTGGAATTTGATTGCGAGCAGCAATATGCTTGTATTATAACAGCATATGTGCACAGTACTAAAAGATGAAGTTATTTTTATTTTGAGAATATTTGCTAAATGTACTCTGCCTTATCTTGCTGTGTTAGAAAAGAGGTTCTTCATTACATGGGCTGACATGTCTTGGCATTCTCATTCTTACCCCAAGCTAAGATGAAAACAGAAAAAGTTTTTTCGAAAAATTGGACAAGCATTTTGCTAATGCGTATTTATAAAATTTTATAATCTCTAGAATATGTGATGCCACGAGGTATTTCCAAAAGTTAATTCCTAATTGTGTTGATGCTTGATGACGCAGGGATTTTGATGCATTTGATTTGAGGTTGCGGCTTCCAGCTGTTGTAAGCAAACTGAGCAAGGCCGTCAATAGAAATGGGGGTGTGACTTACATACATTGCACCGCTGGACTTGGCAGAGCTCCGGCAGTTGCGGTAAGTGCTTATGAGTTTCTCTATGTCGCCTGACAGATGCAATGGCATTAAAGTACTAATTAAACATGGAAGTTTCCTCCTCTTGCTTGTGTTTTTAGGATCATTTCTCAACACTTTAATGATATAGAGCACAGTATCCTTGCTCCTGAAATAATGACTTTTTCCCAGTCAACCTTGAATTGATAAATGTAGATTTGGCTTCTGGGAAGATCTGAAATTGTGTTTTTGCGTAGAAGAAGGTTGCTGTCACTTTAGCATAATACTTGTTCTTTTCTTCATTTACTTGAGTTTGTTCTTTGCTTATCCATAGACAGACTTTTTGATGCACTAATATACGTTACTTGCGCTTAATGCAAGACCTTAAATATCTAAGTGGCCTACATCCTCTTTAATATGAAATGATGCAATCAATTTCCCTTGTCTGAATAAGTGTGTTTCATACATTATTATCTTCCGAGTAGCAGTCTTTTCCTGTTGATGGTCTCTGCTCCTCTCACCTCATCTCCCTGTCTCTTCGTCTCCAACATTCTATGTCAGCTAGACCTCCTCTCAATCTTTGTACCTGAATCAATTCCCACCACTCCTTTCCAAACTTAACACTCATTGCTTGCCCTGGAGCATTGCAGCATTACACATCAAGTTCTTGCAACAACAGAATCAAACTCCATGATAAAAAGTTTCCTTTCTGCACTCCCCCTCCCCTCATCTCCAAATCCCAGTCCTAACACTTTCCGTTCCCATCTCCAATTTTCAGCCACAATTCGGAAAACACCTGATCCAAATTCGTGAATTTGAGCAGATTCTGTCTTTTCTTTGATTTTCAATTAGCAGTTCAGTGCCTTTGCTTTGTGCTAGAAGTCCATTGTGACTGCTCTATTATACTGATCTGGTGATTGTACTTGCATTTGTTCTTTTGTTTTTGCCACTTTGTGGTGTTTGTAATGGACTAATGATTGCAAGAGCCGTAGAAGGGCAGTGGAAAAGTTCACCGAAATTTCATCATTGTCTGGGGTCCCTTCTGTCTGCATTGGTCCATGTTCTGCCTTCTTCTAAACCTCAAAGATGTCGGGTGAATCGTCTTGGACAATGACCTCTCTGGTGCTTGCAGGCTGCACACAAGTAGGAGAAGAAACCATTCAATAGCTGGTCATACTCCAAATCAGACTTTTGGCCGATTTCATGCCTTGAGCCGTGCAATCACCTCATTCAAAAGTTTGAGTAGTTAGAGAGGACACTTTATTTACTTAAGTATATCTTCAACACACCCCTCAAGTGCTAACTTGATTCTCTTTCATGGTTCAAGCATGTGAAAACTTCTCCTTAATGAAGGATGCTAGTGAGACTTGAACTTAGTACCTCTGCGTACTTTGATTCCATGTTGAACTGTATGATTACTTACAAGTTGAGTTTGTGACGTGCGACATTGCCTGAAGCTTTTGCGGCAAAAGCTCTTTCATACATTTTGGCAGTCCTCCTTGTACATCCTCCTTAGCGAACTAGGACTTGCAGAATGATTTCTAAAATGTTCTTATTAACTTTACCTTTGCTTTCGACTCATAACAGATCTTCGCGGGCATGAGACTTTTTCAGTACTGAGATTTTGCTTGCAAAAAAAACCATGTGTTAGTGTAGCGTTTAAGGAGAATGTGATCTTTAATAAGAAAATGCAAACTATTTCAGATTTCTACAGATATGCACCTGGAACTGTGTTGTTTTATTTATCAAATGTATCTTGTAATTTCTTATTTGAAAAAGTATCTTGTACTTGAAATGCAATCACGATTGGATGGAAATATTTTATTTGTATAATTTACATTGTGATTGTACTTATATTCTTTTTGGAACTTTGAATTGCAGTTGACATATATGTTCTGGGTTCAAGGCTATAAGCTTAGTGAAGCTTTCAATTTACTCATGGTAATTTTTCCCTATTATGTTGGTTATGTAGTTTCACTTTTTGAAAGTATTGTTGTTGCTGTCTGGCTTGCTATAACACCAAGTGTTCTTTGAGATGAGTTACCATGAATTATGGTCCTTGAGGAGGACGAGTTTGTCTTATAGGTTCCTGTAGCCGAACTTTTGAAGTTGATATCATCTATTGAAGATAGAGTAATACCATGATTTATTGGTCTTTGCACTAAAAATCCTTATGCTGATGACCTGAGGAAAGAGTTTATGCGGATCGCTTCTGTAGCCAAAGTTTTTGAAGTTGATTATAGCCTGTTGAGGATAGAGTAATACGATGTTTTATTGGTTTTTGCAATAAAAATTTCCTCGGAATATTTTTATGAACCATAGCCACTGAAACTTAGCTGATTCTTTTTACTATTTTTTCCCTTTTATATAGCGTAATCTGTTTTTTTTTTTTTTCAACTCGAACTGGATTTTACATATCTTGACCAACTCTATCTTTTTTCAGAGCAAGCGTTCCTGCTTTCCAAAACTAGATGCCATCAAAAGTGCCACAGCAGACATTGTGAGTTTTATTGTTGTTTTAACAATTTATCATTCCCATAGTTCCCTTGTGGCTTGTGGTGTTGGTGTGGGATGCATGGTAATATATATTGCACTTTATCACTTAATAAATTAAATATGTAATTTGAATCATTAGTTAGGATCCATAGTGCTATGTATATCTGACAACAGTATTCTTTTCTTTGGTGAATGGTCAATACTGCTATAACGTGCAGAAAGAAACTAGATTTTATAGTATAATATTTGTTGCATTACAATCTTCTACAACACCATGGAAGACTTTTCATCTTTGTTTTAGCTAGATATGTCTTCCGCAAACAGTGTTGTTCCCCAGCTGCCTTTACATCTATTTTTCATTTCACATTCTGCTTTCCAATTATGATAGGTGGTTATTCTCATATATGCTTTTCTGTTCCTGGCTAAGTATCTTCGTTTCTAAAGCTTACAGGCCTTAAAAGGAAGCCTGCCACGTTGACATGGTCTGGTGATGATTGTAGTACAGTGGAAATATCTGGACTTGATATTGGCTGGGGCCAGGTAATAGTCACGTCTCACAAACGGTACCTTGTTATTTTCTTCCGAATGTATGACAGTTTTATTGCTGACCAGAAAATATTGAAGTTCATCTTTTTCAAGTTTCGACTGTCAGTTGCCCAAAACCTGATAAATAAACTTCAGTTGAGACACTAGGATATACTTCTGTAGTTTTATAATGAAGGCCGAGAATTCAAAATAGTAAAAAAATATGAATTGTCAGATGAGTGTTACCGTTTATTTTTTAGAAAGTTTTCTCAATAATGTTGTCTTTTAATATTATCTAAGATCAATTCACTGGTTACACGTAGATTACTCTATAGCAATCACATTCCCTGTCCTCAATATAGTAAGAGCTCTTACTACTTGGGAAGGAACATTTTTAAGAATAACGTGTCTCCATTATTATAGCATTCCATTGCATTTTACATGTTTTGAAAGAAGGTTCATGAAATATTCTTCTCACTTGATGCAACTTTGCAACTTTGCATTATTCCATGCTTTATATTAGAGCTAGTTTAACAACTGTTCTATAATGTTTTCAGAGAATACCCTTGGAATTTGATGAGGAACGAGGTTTGTGGACTCTCCAGAGGGATTTGCCTGTAAGTATGTTCTTTTAGGCTTGGTGTATTTCTTCCTTTCTTACAATGACGGAAATAGAATTATAGAAACATTTCATATATTCATCACAACCTACTGAATCTTTTAAACTTCAAACATGCCATATACCCCATGGTTCTTCGTGTTAGAATGCTGTGACATTAACAATCAAATTTCATGAAATTATTCCAAAACCATCTAAAGAATATACTATTATAAATTAATAACATAAAAAGTATATATTGTTATAAATTAGTTGGAGAACATACAACAAATGTTTTGTAAAGGTTGTCAATCCTAATTTCTCTCCGTTAACAGGAAGGACACTATGAATACAAGTATATTGTTGATGGTGTATGGACATGCAGTGAGTTTGAGCCCATCACTTCTCCCAACAAAGATGGACATGTCAACAACTATGTAAAGGTAAGGAACTGATTTTGCCTGGTTTTATAGAGAGAGAGGTGCCATGTCCTATAGTTTCTTCTTACTTGTGCCTTTGTTCTTTTGGACTTCTTGTTTCACTAGTTGGTGTTTTATTTATTATTCCCGTGTCGAAATGTCTTCTTCCGAGGCACAAGAGATAAAACACTGACTAGCATACACCAGATATTGGAACTAGATAGAATTGTTTATCCATACTTTTCACCGGACATCTCATTGGCCATCATATGCTGCAGTGAAGAGTGTTTAGCCTTATCTCTGTTGGAACTGCTTAAAAAGTCGAATGTCTATTTACTCTGACCTTTAACTCTAGAGTTACCATTCTTTGACTTCACGACGTGCCAGCAGGTTCTTGACGACAATCCAGACAGCATCAGTGCAGCAGTTCGGAATAGGATCACTAGTGATGATCCTGATCTTACTTCAGACGAAAGGCTAATAATTAGGGAATTTCTTGAAGCTTATCCAGACGAAGAATGAAGTCGATGCCATAGCATATACTTACTATATACACGTTATAATTGTAAGCTAGCCAATAATTTGCTATAATTCATGCAATGTAAGATGTAGCTGTTTGTAGTATGACCACACCAGTTGTATGATACGTTTACAGGAATAAACATTAGTTATATGTTTTAGTGAAGTAACTTACTCCACCAGTGCTTCTCTTCCTCTTTGTCATCTGTCTCTTCATTTCATAAGCTGTGATTTTATTGTGCAATGGCAGTCAATTTAAGCACAAGAGTATATTATCTTTCTTATAATCCACATTTAATGGTAAAATAGTCGACAAAATTCTGATAACTTACCAAGATTATTCCTTAAAAATTCTAGATTTAACATTAAATCTCAAATAAAAGTTCAAAAGGTGGAGCAACAAACTTTTGATGTGGTGAAATTTCTAAAGAAGAGAAATAAATAGGATGAGTCATTAGAAGACCTTGCTTAACTTTTCATGTTCTTATTTTTTTGGTTTTCCACCTGTTGTTCAGTATACGTATTGGGACCCCACTAAATCAGGATTCACGCTCTCTAACAAAGGCAGCTTCATATCCAGAAATGGAACTCCAAATCTTTGATTAAGAATGAATGAATACTTACCAAATAAAAGTTAAAAAACTGAAATAAAGTACCCGAGGGAAAAAAAAAAAAAGATAGATAGTTATTGAGATCCTAAAAAGGGTTAAAAGCTTTAAATTCCTTCATGTGACATCAATTTATAATTACATAGAAGTTAGTAAAGTACTTTGAATAATTAATGCATAATCCAAGTGTCAAATAGTAATAAGCAGAGAATGATTTTCTTTTCAAGGACACATATTTAAGCAGAGAAAGCATAATCTACAATGTGTCGGTGAGAAACAGTCACAATCCAACACTAATCTAACTTTTTATATTCCAAATCACATGTTTAAGCATTAAGGCTCAGCGTCATTTTTTTTGTTGATCTGTATTTTTTTGGTTGAGAAATATGTATTTTTAACCGCTCCCAAAAATAATAGCGATAAAATGTATTTTTTTTAATATATGCGTATTGTATATATATAATATACATATTTTCTAATATATTTTTTTGACTAGCGAGTGCAATTAATTTCAATTGTCCGGTCAATATTGTATTTTACTCTATCCTTTTTCCTTGTGATTCATTAAGGCAATCTTTTGAGAGGATTGAAAAACAAATTAAAGTACCTGTTTATGTATTTTTAAAGAAATTTATTTTGTATTTGTTACCCGAAATTGAAAATACCCCCAAAATATTCGGCAATCTAATAAACTGAATCACGAAAATCATCTATAATATTTTGAAATTCGCAACATTTTTCCATGTTATGTTTTCCTGTTATCAAATTTTCGTTCATCTACCATATAGGAAACTATATTATCAAATATGTTCATAGTTTGCATATTACCCGTCATGCTAATAGTATTTCGACAAAATATAAATAACTCATTAAATAAGGAATCATTGTAATTGTAGGCTTCCTTACTTAGGCGCGCTAATATTGGGGAATTAAATATTTTTCCAGATATTTTACAACCCAAATCACGCATTAATATTATCAGCTATTTCAATTCAAAATTTAGCGACTCTGTTTTTGCGATACACTGGGTTTCAACATTTTTTCTAATTTCACAAATCAAAAACGACTAAATCTTCTACAATTCTTCTGCAACAAATGCAATTATGTCCAAAATCCCAATTATACTACAACTGAATGAGAATTTGGATAGCTATGGGAGATTTAGAGAACTTCAGGTCGATGGCATTGTAGTCGATGAGGATGCGAGTTATAGTCTATTGATTTCTACAATAGCACAACAATTAATGATCGATACATCCAAAAAAATTATAGAAATCAAATACAAAGCAAAAGAAAAGAGAGCAGCAATTCCACTATTGACATCCATTAAAAAGTTTTGAAGCTTTGAATTCGAATTTGGGTTTTCAAAAATTATTATTTGTTTGGATTGGGTGTTGTTTAAAATAATTGGGAATATGATTTGGAGTTTATATCTCAATTTTGAGAGGTTTTGGTGAAGATTAGACTTGGTTTTGGCTTAATTTCATATTGAAACTCGAATAATAATAAGAAGAAGAAGAAGAAGAAGACATGACATACATTATATTGCAGAAATTGTAAAAAAATTGTAGACTGTTGTTTATTTATTTTTCTTTTATTCATTTAACTATTGTATGAAAGTTGAACAACATTGTATAAAAATTGTATTTAAGTGGTATTATATTGTAGTTGTGTATATATGGAGACGAAAAAGGAAAACAAAAACTTAGAATCGTATCTGTTATGTATAACTGTTCGCGATTTCAATATGGAATTGAGTATCACCAATGAGAACACAGTTGCAGGTTTGTGTTGTTCCATTTTCTATCAAATTCTGGTTGTATATCAATGTCCTACACTTTATCTACATTTTATCTATAAAATAAACTACATGTCAGAGTAAATATATATATATATATATATATATATATATATATGGATTTTCACAATATCTACAAAATTTCTACATTTATCCTACAATAAAACTACATATCATTTGAAAAATTAATATGAAATACAGAATTTTAATATTTCTACAAAATTTCTACAAATTGTTCATAACTGAATTTATCTTTATTTTCATGCAAGTACGTCTGGAACATTAAAGTTACTTGATATGCCAACATCTCCCGTTATAGAGGAATATGAAAGTATAATAATAACAGATAGTACACCAAGTTTTTATTGAAGTAGGACAAGTATACCAAGACAAGCAAATTTCATACAATTAATTATACATAGTAAAAATAAATTTCATACAACTAATTATATATTATACCGCTTAAATATAATTTTTATATAATGTTGTTCAACTTTCATACAATAGTTAAATGAATAAAAGAAAAATAAATAAACAACAGTCTACAATTTTTCTATAATTTCTACAATATAATGTATGTCATGTGTTCTTCTTCTTCTTCTTCGAGTTTCAATCTGAAATTCAGCCAAAACCAAGTTTAACTTCACCAAAACCCCTCAAAATTGAGATATAAACTCCAAATCATATTCCCAATCATTTTCAACAACACTCAATCCAAACAAATAATGATTTTTGAAAACCCAAATTCGAATTCAAAGCTTCAAAGCTTTTTAATGGTTGTCAATGGTGGAATTGCTGCTCTCTTTTCCTTTGTTTTATATTACTAAAATTTGGGATTGAGAGATAGAGAGAGACGTAAAGAAAATTCTCAATTCTTTGCAACAACATCCAATCCAAACAAACAAATATTTTTTGAAAACCCAAATTCGAATTCAAAGCTTCAAAACTTTTTAATGGTTGTCAATGGTGGAGGCGTTACAGATTTTCGCTAGTTTTAAAAGAGGAAATCGTGGGTGTGGTTTGATACGTGAGTGAGGTGGTGGGATTTGGAGAGAGAAATTTGAGGGAGTGAGAATATACGGTTGAGTAAAATTAGGAGACTAATTAATACCATTAAAATTCTAAAATGGTACATAAATAGTAATTAAGTATATAAAAGGTAATTATATTAAAAATTAAGCATAGAGGGTAATATAGTTTACTATATGGCATAAGAATGTAAAAATTCCTATAATTTTCATGGTGTTTTCTTTCAATTATTAATGGCAAAAGTGCTTTCTTTTTCACATTAAATGTGACAAAAAACAGAACGTGAATGGTATTCACGTTTTTAACAAACTATTTTCATGATGTGGAAATAACTAAAATGAGAGGTCCATCGCTATTAAATTGTTGACTAAAATAACACAAAAAAATTAACTTCAATTGGAACCCAATAATTGTATTAAAGTTAGCAATTTAACATTATGAGTCGCAATAATTACTCCTAATTTACATATGTACAAGAAAAGTTTAATGATCATTTTCTCTTTATAGGTATTTATTTAAACATCTTTATTCTTTCTTTTTCCTCATTTACTACATCTATTCAGTAAATGGTAATTCTATAACTTTTCAGTTACCCATCTAATAATCTGACCATAATTGCCCGCCGGCAAAGCGCGTAGAGCCCACAGATCATCTCATCACGTTGTTTGTTCAATTCAAACAAAAGAAGAAAATCAGAAAAAAATAACCCCTATAAAATATTTAATAAATAAAATTCTAAAAAAGCTACACTAAACATAGAAAAATAAACAAAAAATAGCAGAAATTAATCAATTACACTTGCTCCCTTTGATCCACTTTAATTGTCGTGTCTTTCTCTTATACATTACTTAAAAAATAATTAATAGTAAATAAGAAAGACTTTTTAATTATAATTATTTATATCTTTAATTATTCAATAATGCTAAGGCAAGATGGAAAAAATAGTAAATTATACCTTATTTTCTAAATGGCAACTATTTTGGACCAGATATATCTAGTAACCACGACAACTAATGGATTGAAAAAGTAAAAAAAAAAAAAAAAAATTGCACCAGAAACAGAAATAAACTAAAAATACAAAAGTTTAATCTCCAAATATAAAATTCCATAAATCTTTTTAAATAGTTAAAATTCTCACTTTTAACAAAGGAGACTTTTTTGTCATTTTCTGAGCAAATCACAGTCAGATACAGAAAAACGAGTGAAGAAGCTGTGTAAGCAAAACGAAAAACAGAATTCTAACATTTCACACTTCGCCATTTATCCGATTCAAATCACACACTCTTTTCAATGCCAAATTCCAAATACAACTCACTGAATCAAATACTCGTCGATTAATTAACAATGACAATGGGCCGTAGCTCGGCGAGCTCCGGCGACGATAATAATAACGATGACAATGCCATCAACTCCGGCGGTGGATTTCACTCGATCCGTGACCGTTTTCGCTTCAAGAGAAATTCACATAAACCATCGCCTCCGCTGCCGTCGCCGACGTTATCGCCGGATCGGCAGTGGAAAACAGCGGCACGATCTCATCATCACCATCACCATCACTATAACCGATCTTACACTAGGAAGCTGTTTTTTTATTGTTTTAGAGAGAGATCGTGGTTATATTTGTGCATATTTTTGGTTATTTTTGTGTTTGCGTTGGCGTCTATGGTGTTACAGAGTTCAATCATGTCGGTGTTAAAGCAAGGGAATGAGAGAGCTCGTTGGCGGTGGTCCGTTAGGGATGATTTGAAGTTGGGGAGTTCATTGGAGTTTGTTCAACAGCGGAGCTTTCAGCTTCGTAATGGCTTAGACTTGCTCAGGAATCAGCCTAGAATTGGTGTTCGGCCTCCTCGGATTGCGCTAGTAAGAAACTCTATATTGCCTTGTGTTTATGTTTAAGTATGAGAATTGCTTATTAGTTATTTCAGAATTACTGTAGAAGAACTCAGGAAGCTACAGCGATCACTTAAAGATGTGGAAGAAAGCAAGTTAAAATTTAACCAGATAACTAATTTGTGGTAAAATTCCAATTGAAGATTTAAGAAGTCAATGCAGAAGTTGATACTTACATGATCATGCTCAATTGTTGGATAGAATTAGAGTTCTCTTCTTTGATACAACATTTTTATGTCTCGGAAGAACTCCTGCTGCTCATGCACACTCTGTTAGAGCACGGATTGAAATTGTTCTCTTCTAATTTCTCCACTGAACTGTAGTACAGAAGGAATAGAATAGCTATGATGCGGTCTGTCCCCAAGCCCACCCCTCTCTCTCTCTTTCTCTCTCTCTCTCTCTCGTCGTAGATCTTTGGTATCCCTATCATTGTCCATGTTTGGGCTGACTCCGTTAGGAAAGAGGCCCCTACTGATATTGACTAGCCTGTTGATAGGCTATAATTTGGCTGTTTGCTATTGCTATATAAGGGCTACTAGGTGCGAGAACTCTGATGTCAATCTATCTAATAGTATAAAGATTACAACAACATAGCAAGAGACTGAAACTTATTTTTTAGTATAGGCTAAGCGCTTACATAAACATATGGTAATGCAACCACCTTAGTCAGTGATTACTAAGCTAGCGTTAAGAGTGTGGTCTAGTGGTCAATAAAGTGGGAGGAGAACTATGAGGTCTCAGGTTCAAATTCCAGTAGAGGCAAAAATTCGCCGGGTGATTTCTTCCCATTTGCCTAAGCTTTAGTTAGGCAGAGTTGCTCGGTACCTGTGCTGGTGGGAGGCAGCACGTAACATGGAATAGTAGAGGTGAGCGCAAGCTGGTCCCGACATCACTGTCATAAAAAAAAGAACTTCCGCTGCTCATTGTATTTCCAAAAGAGAGTAACTAAGGGGAGTAACTGAATGATAGAGCTTGGATAAATTTATATGAACCTGACATTTTATAGATATGTTTTTTCACGTCAATGTGAGAGCAATTGGATGATACGTGTTTAAAATTTCAATTTAAAATATGTTTTACAGATCAGTTTGGTTCATGAATACGGAATGCTTTATTTTGGTAAGTAAGTATGAGTGCTATCACATTCATGTTTACTTACAAACAATGCATTTGGAGTTATTCCTCTGACTTGTAACCTCTAGTCGCACAAATGCAATGGATGGAAAACCCAAAAATATAAAAAATAAAATTGGTGTCATGCACATCAAATCAATGATTTAATTGTCAATTAGCATTACTTGTAGATTGTATTTCTTTTTTCTTTTTGATTGAACCTGTAAGATCTAGATGCATGGAACTGCAGTTTGTACTAGAGATTTAGAGATCTGGAGATGATGGCAGATGATTCAAACTTAAGAAATTCATACCGTCACGTGAATTGTGCTAGTGGCACCATCTCTTTACTAGCCTGGAACTGTAATTTTAATGTTTGCTTGAATTTGGGGGATATCCGATCACTTTTTATATATCGAGGAAGATGAGTGAAATAAAATATGAGAAGAACATTTTGACATGTTTAAGAATATATTAGATCCCCTCTTGCTCAATATTCACGACCTGTGATGTTTACCTGGTTTCTGCAGTTATTCAATCTTAGCAGATGTGAGTGAATTTTTTTTACATGGATTATGCATTTCCAGTTGCTAATTTTAAAATGCATAGAGATAAGACTGGGTTGAGAATCTCTTCTCAAAAATAAAATGGTTGAGAATCAAGTCTCCATTTTTTATTTGGTTTCCTTCATATTATATTATATTATCCTCCGTATTGCTTCCTATATTGAGATGCACTTTGCCATTGGTCTCTGTAGCTTTCACAAATTTAACCATGCTTCAATTTGATTGTGTAAGGTCTTAGGAAACATGAAGAAGGACCCACTGTCATTGATGCTGTCTACTGTGGTGAAGAACTTACGGGGACTACGGTATATGATTAAGGTAATTTCTGGAAACTTTAAATTATAATATCTGTTTGCTGTATCCTATATATATGTACTATCTATAGAGATAAAAACTTTAAGCATCTACATTGCAACTATTCTATATTTCAGATGGTATTTCAGCTAAAAAGATTGTTTTTACCTGAAAATTTTATTTGAGATTCATATATGACCAACTTTTATTTACGATTGAGTGAAAATTTGGATGTGAAGTAATTGAGCTGAGAACTGGGTTAACGTGTGCCCCATTGAGATTAATACACTTAAAGTTTGGGGAAATAGAAGTAGGTTCTTCTCTTGGAGCTGGGAGGGGACTGATCTGGCATATTTGTGGAATTAGGTTTTAAATGGAACCATACTATCATTTGTTCTCCCCATTTACTTTACAGTTTCTAATTTGAGTTATAGTCATTCTTATTTTTTAAGGTTACTTTTCTTTCTCCCATCTGTATCTTCTAAATGAAAATCGCATCACATATCTAATTATGGACATTTTAATATGTCTATAAGACATTTGTTCTATGTTAAAACTTGGGATTAAGCTAAGATAGGCGCGAAATATGGTGTCCAGATCTAAGTTGTGACGCACCTTGTTTGATAGTGGTGCATAATGATTATGTGCAAGCATATATCCCACTTAAAACTCTTCTTTGCAGATATATGCTGTGGAGGATGGCATTGCGAGGTCCATATGGGAAGAAATAGGAGGGCAAATATCAATTTTAACCGCTGAAAGATATGATCACATTGACTGGTCAATGTAAGCATGCTTTGCCATCTTGGATCCTCGTGACAGTCCATTTCTGTAACTTTCTATCGCAACTCTTAATTAGCCTGGTATATATTAGTTCCTACATTTTCATTTGTGCAGTTTTGATGGTGTTATTGCCGATTCACTTGAAGATAAAAATGCTATATCAAGGTATGGCTAGCCTGTTAGATGAAACTTACTTTCTATTACTCTAGCAGATTATTAGCTAATCATGCATATTTCAATTGGGAAGCAGTTATTTTAGGTGACTTGATATGTCCAACTTCTCAAAAAAGCGAGCTGATATGTCCAATTATTAAAACTAAAAATGGTCAGAAATTCACAATTGGAATTACCTAGAGTTGGACTTGGAGCTTGGAAATTTGAAGGCTTGCTTTCTTCTGGATAACTTCCACTCAGAGTTTATCTGCAAAATAAAAGGAATCTTTTTGAAAATAGAAGGTCAAACCCACAATTCAGTTTGTTATAGGTAAATAGTGCTCACATGATATTCACTTCTGAATCTGATGTTATTGCGGAAATTTTAGCCATTTTAATGTGACATGTACGAGCAATGAGTGCTCTTTACAGTATCCTTGTCCTCTATTCTGAAGTTTGTTCTCTTGCAAGAGTTTTAAGCATTACTAGTGCATATGCTGACTTGTACAACCTAAAAGAAAATATTCTTGAACCTAGTGTCACAATAACATTTGAAGGAAGAACGCTTCTATAAGATGTTAGAATAAATCAATCCTAATAGTCAAACGGACTTTACATTATTATCAGACGATGTCAGCACTATTATGTCCAATTTTTAACGCTACATTCTTGATGTACTCTAAATGATGCATACAAAGTACCATATCCATGTCACTCCTGCCTGACATGGGTATGTCTAGGCAATACAGGGAGACCACATAGCAAATATGAATCTTGATCTTGAACTTAAAAAATTCTTTGCATTCTCTATATTTTGTTTGAGATATTATGGTTTGTGAGTTCTATATTTATGCAGCCTTATGCAGGAGCCTTTTTGCTCTGTCCCCCTTGTATGGATAATTCAACAAGACACTCTAGCAAGTCGCCTTCGTCTCTATGAAAACATGGGCTGGGAGCGTCTTATTTCTCATTGGAAAGATGCTTTTCGCAGGGCTGATGTTATTGTATTTCCAGATTACTCTTTGCCGGTATATACAATATTCTTCTCTGTTTTTTGTTCTGATTTCTTTTTTCTTTTCAGAATTCTTAATGCTCATCAAGCTTTTCATGTACTCAACCATCACATTTCTCCTGTTCTAGATGTTATATAGTGTGCTCGACTCTGGAAACTTCTTTGTGATCCCCGCATCACCAAAAGACAGTTGGGCAGCTGACAGTTATAATAGGAGACATTCAAAATCTCAGTTAAGGGAGGAATATGGTTTTGACAAAGATGATCTCTTGGTCTTGGTGGCTGGAAGTTCCATTCTCTACAATGAGCTGTCTTGGGATTATGCTTTGTCTATTCATGATATAGAACCTTTGCTACTCAAATTTGCTGGAAGTAGCGATGTTGAAGAGAGACTGAAGTTCGTTTTCGTGTCAGGAAATTCCAGTGATGGGTATAATGAGGCATTGCAGGTAAAAGTCTTGAATGCTGTGTTAGTAATTCTTAATTTCTGCATCCTGTTTCACTCTTTATTCTATCCTTGTAATTGATGGCTTACCTTTTCCTTTCTCTGCTTCACTATTGTTTTATTTCGATGTTAAAAACGTTTTGTTGTTTGAACTGTAAAAAGGATAAAGCTTCGTAGGTATACGTTAGCATAACAACTGAAACTCTTTTAGCTGAGGAAATTCTAAATCATTTTCTCTTGAGTGTACACTTTAAAGTGCTTTGTTCTTTTAGGTGCCTACCTGAAATTTTCATCCTTCTTTTCATCTATAAGATACCATTTCCATTTTTCGATGTCTTCATTTCTTGCAAGTTCTTTACTGTGTTATCTGTTTGGTTGAGATGAAAGTTCTAGTGACATTGAGTGATGCTTCACTTCACAACATTTGTGGTAGCAGTAATGTGTGGTTTACTGACTATTATCTTATGCCATAAAATAAAAACAACTATATGTCTCAAAATTTGTAGGATATTGCTACTCGTCTGGGACTTCGTGAGGGATCTCTTTCACACCATGACATGAAGGGTGACGTTAATGGTATTATACTGATTGCTGACATTGTCCTCTATTCTTCCTCTCAATACGAACAAGAATTTCCTCCGATCCTGATACGAGCTATGTCATTTGGGATACCAATCGTTGCACCGGACCACCCTGTCATTAAGAAATATGTAAGTAGATTAATCTTATTATTGACAACCTTTGTAAGTCGATTAATACTTTGCTACTTATTTTGTCTTTTCCTGAAGAACTTTCTGTATCCAGGTTGTTGATGAAGTTCATGGAATCATCTTCTCTAAACACAAGTCCAATGCATTGGTGCAAGATTTCTCAGTACTTATATCTAATGGAAAACTCACGAGATTCGCTCACACTATTGCATCCTCTGGGAGGTTGCTTTCCAAGAACATGCTTGCAGTTGAATGCATTGCAGGGTACGCAAAGCTGCTGGAGAATGTCATAAATTTCCCATCTGATGTCATACTTCCAGGAGACACTTCTCAGCTTAAGCAGGGCTCATGGGAGTGGGGTTATTTTCAAAAGGATGTAGAGAAGAGTAATGACATAGAAGATCTTCAAGTAAAGGATATGGATCCAATAAATTCCAGTGTTGTTTATGACCTTGAAGTAGACATGACAGGTTTTGTTCCTTTGATGAATGTCTCTGGAGATAATTCAGAGGCTTTAGAGGACTTTCCAAGTGAGTTGGATTGGGACATCTTGAATGAAATGGAGCGTTCTGAGGAAGTAAATAGACTGGAGATGGAGGAGGTATGATTATACTTTCTACTGACAAGTAGTCTTCCCTGGTCCGTTCCACACTACCATAACCAAAAAAAAAAAGAAAAGGAAAAGCAAAAAAAATAGAAAAGGCGATCTTTACTTGTCTATGTTTTTATTTTTCTTGAATTCCCTTTGATGCAACATCTGTTGAGCATGTTTTGTCAATATGTAGATTGAGGAAAGAATGGAAAAGGACATTGGTGAGTGGGATGAAATATATCGTAATGCTCGAAAAGCTGAAAAGCTTCGTTTTGAAACTAATGAGAGGGATGAAGGAGAGCTGGAAAGGACTGGGCAACCAGTATGCATTTATGAGGTTTATAATGGAGCTGGAGCATGGCCATTTTTGCATCATGGCTCTTTGTACCGTGGATTGAGCCTAGTGAGTTCCTGTTGCTTATTCTCTGTGTTTCAGTTTCTTACGGTTTCCTTTCTTTTTTATTGGTCTCTTTGTACAGAAAAATTAAATGAAGTTTTTAAGAATACAATGATATATGTTATTCATATCGGCTAATGCCGATCAAGTACATTCCCTTAGCTTTTATTTACTTCATTATGTTACATCTCTAGTTTCTTTGGTTCTAACTATGTCATATTCTCTTAGTCAACTAAAGCACGGAGATCGAGGTCAGATGATGTTGATGCAGTTGGCCGGCTTACCCTTTTGAATGAGACCTACTACCGGAATATCCTCTGTGAGATGGGTGGCATGTTTTCAATTGCAAACCATTTAGATAATATTCATAAGCGACCCTGGATTGGATTTCAGTCATGGCGAGCTACTGGGAGAAAAGTATGTTATTAGTTCTTGATGAATCTTTGCTGTGTGAACTTGTTCTTGTTGTAATGTTAAACTTGGCGTTGTCATATTCACATACAATCTTCTATGTACTCTTTTCTTGTTAACAAGTTTCATATTGGCTTCTGTACTAATGTTTCAGGTTTCATTATCTAAAAATGCTGAGCTGGCCCTAGAAGAAACAATACAGGCAAAGGCTAAAGGTGATGTAATATACTATTGGGCACATTTGGATGTGGATGGTGGGTTTACAGGAAACAATGATGCCCTTACTTTCTGGTCAATGTGCGATATTTTGAATGGAGGCAACTGCAGGTATTACGTGGTGTACAGTGGGTTTGAACAGACTGATTTATTTCAACATTACTCATTTCTGCTAGCACTTTCTCCTTCCCTTGTTGGTGGATAGATTTCTTGTACTTTGAACAATCTTGATCTCTGTTACAGAAATTTGGATGAATGATCCATTTATTTAGTTTCATCTAATATAAAATACTATAATAGATTTCATGTTCTGAGGTCCAAAAAGCTGGAAATTGGAGATTTCAGAAGTTCATGTCCTAGAATGTACTATGTTAAAAGAAGAGAGTTAAATGGGAAACTGGAAATTTTGCACCCTGCACTTCTGAATAAAAATATCTTCACCTTATGTGCAGAGGGACGGGTGTCCTTTTTCTTTTAATGGAGATTGGCCTTTCAAAGTTGTCTCAGCTAACTCTCATCCTTTAACATTCTTTCAGAACTGCTTTCCAAGACACATTTCGTAGAATGTATGGCTTACTGTCACATATAGAAGCTCTCCCACCAATGCCAGAAGATGGTGGGAGATGGTCAGAACTACATAGCTGGGTTATGCCAACCTCTTCGTTTCTGGAGTTCATTATGTTTTCCAGGTAATCTAGGCAACAAACATATAAACAGTGGGTCTCGCATTACTTGCATAAATTTGCATATTCGAGTTCGAAATATGAATTGTATATTTGAACTGAAATGGTTTGAATTCCAGGATGTTTGTCGATGCTCTGGATGGTTTGCACGTGAATTCAAACAATAGGACTCATTGTATATTGGCAATCTCGACATTTGAGGTAAGCCTATAGACATAAGTTGCATTGGTATAAATTTACATTTGGTACAAAGTAATGCAGGTTAGAAGGATGACTTCTTATGTTTGATTGTTTCCGACCAACAGAAGCAGCACTGTTACTGTCGGGTTTTGGAACTGTTGGTGAATGTCTGGGCCTATCACAGTGCACGGCAGATGGTTTACATTAATCCTCACTCAGGCGTGCTGGAAGAGCAGCACCCCATTGAGCAGCGAAAAGGATATATGTGGGCAAAGTATTTCAACATAACATTGTTGAAGAGTATGGATGAAGACTTGGCAGAAGCTGCTGATGACAATGTCCATCCATATGAAACGTGGTTGTGGCCTTTAACGGGAGAGGTATATTGGCAGGGGATATATGAAAGGGAGAGAGAAGAGAGATACAGGCAAAAAATGGACAAGAAAAGAAAGACAAGAGAGAAACTACTCGAAAGAATGAAACACGGATATAAACAAAAGACACTGGGAGGATAACACATCTTGGCTAGAAGAGCTTTTTGACACCATTTGTGAACCACTTGGCTCCTAACACGGCAATCAAGCTCATTTTTGCTCTGGGCTTGTGGATGAAAGAGAACGACCTAACTGCATCAACATAAGGACACTGACATACTAGACTGACCTAACTGCATATATTCATATGGAGGGAGAGCGAGTACATTATGTGTGGCTCGCAAGCAGTTTTGCAAGCTTTTGTAACGAATATCGTATGCGGCTTGTTACAAGTCTCTGATTCCAAGAGGCACATTCTCTAGTGGAGATTTCATTTCTGCAATATTTGAAACGCGCAGAGCATCCACAGAAATTGTATTCTTTCGACAGTGTATATACATTCTTATGCAGTAAAGCAAAATGCAAATTCGTATTACTATGCTCTGGATGGTTCTCTGAGTCTTCTGCGCTTATGAGTTGGAGAGACAGTTCTGCCACAGCAGTGTTTGGTTTTTGTTTTTTAAAATTTGTTCGTACCTCTGAGTGGCTGGAATAAATATATTTAGAATTCAATCTAGACAGTCAAAATCTGAGTAAGCATGAGAACATGAATAGAGGCCGGCTTTAGGGCTGGTTTTACGAGTTTAATTGAATAGATACATTTTAGGTTTGAACTATGTATACATATGATGAAAAAACTATAAAATGTATACATATACCAAGATCAATCAGCTGAATTTGGATATTGGATTTGCCTCAAACATTTGAATAGCTACAAGTGACAAACGGATGGGTTAGATGAAGGTATTAATTAGCTACAAGATACAACAAAGTCTCCGAAATTTATGGTTAGCGATTCTTGAAGATTTTCATTCATATTCTTTTTAAGAACTGTTAATTTTCGATAGAAGAGGAGAGTTATAAAAGATAACCTGTAAAATTGCATATTTATATTGCTCGAAGCGGAAGTTAAAATGTTTGAATTGCACATTTTCAGGCAATTTCTATTTCCTATTTAAAAAAATAAAATTTCCACATAAACTCATGGCCCACACATAAAAGTACAACTTTGCAAGTATTTATCAAGGACTTTAATATTACAACAATAACAATAATTAGGCGGCAACAACTAAGAATTAAAGAAAAATATTGATTGGAAGTGTGTTCTATCAGCAGGGGTGACAAATGGGCGGGTTGGGCTGAATTTGGGCGGATCAAGATGGGTTAGGTCAATAAATGGGTCGTTGCTCAACTCAGCCCAAAGTGTACTTGGGCTAATATGGGCTGAATCAAGATGCGCTAAACAATGGGTCATAACCCAACATGACCCATATTTTAGAACCATGCTCATATCGCATAAAAAAGTCTTTTTCCTTAAAATGTGTAAGTCGAAAAACTTTTTGGGTGAGTTTCATGAGTTGTATTTGGGCTGCTTAATGGGTCAGAATGAACTATAAAATATAATGGGTTATTTTGGGCTCAACTAAAATTGACCCATGAGCTAAATGTTTGTAACCCAACTTATTAATTTCTGGGCGAGTTGAGCGGGTTAGATGGGTTTGGGCTCAAATTGCCACTCATACTTCTATGTGTGGCAAGAGAGAAATCAAAGAACTTTTAAAGAGAAACTGAGAAGTGTTGAAGTAATTAGCAAGCTAATATTCCAGGATATGCAATGTCGAGAGAATTACAACAAGAAGATTGCTGGACAGCTGAGGAAGTTGAACTTTTACCCTCAGTTAATAAATTTTTATTTTACTTGTACGTATTTTTCCTTGGCATATAAAAGCTGTAATTAACCCCCCCCCCCCTCTTCCTCCCCCCAACCCCCCAAACAAAAAAAATGCTCCTAGGTGAGGTTGCTATACATGATTTAAAATGTCACTCATAATAATGCTTTTGAAATCTTTATAAAGTACTAACGTGACACTGACTCTTTTCGGAGTATGGAGATCATTAATTTTTTTTTATGTGATCGGACATAAAATTTCAAAATTTGTACTATAAAATTTGCATATATAAAAAGAATAAGTTATAATAGTTGATGAGTCAGGAATAATCTTGTTGGACTCGCCAATAGTAATAGTGTAACATAAATTAAAATAAAATTAATCTTAACAAGCTATTACAACACTCCCTATGTAGGTCGTGAAAAATATGAAGATAGAATGTTTAAGTTAGAAATTCGATTATTCAAGTGAATTATGGTTTTTAATTCATTTTTTCCACCCTCATGTTTCAAAAGCTCAATAAAAAAATTCAAAATTAATAATCAACCCGCCTTCTCGCTGGACCAATAGAAAATGGGAATGTTAGGACTCAGCACAGCAGTCTCACACTCCTCTTCACTGTGTAGGGTTTATCACTCTCAAACCCCTCGATTCTTTCTTCCTTCCTAGAAAAAACCCAGGTAAATTTTGCTCTACAATCTTTTTTTTTGGGCTGATGTAACTTTAAACTGCTTAGTTAAACAATTTTAGCTTTATGGAATTGTGGAAAATCTGAATGTGGAAATGGGGTTATAGTCCTTCTTTTTTCTTTTTTCTTTTTGCTCATTTTGATTAGTTTCCTGAGTATTAGAACTCAAAAGATACAGGAATAGGAGAATAACAGAAAGATTTTTTGGTGGGGTTTTAGCTTCTTAATGATTTTGTGATAATCTTGGTAGTTCAATTTTGAATTTCACTTCCATCTCAAAAAAAAATTATTTGTTTTTCACTTCCAATTTCTCATATTGTATTTTGAGGTTTCATTACCTGTTCTTATTGGCAGTATTTTTGTACTTATGTATTGCTGGAGATGAAGGGGAAAAACCTGAATTTACAGATGGAAAGAAAGTTTTGATTTTTTTGTCTTTTGTACTTTTAAACTCTACTTAGTAGGCGTTTGGACATGATTTAGTTGAGATTTGAAAAAATTAGTATTTGTAGCTGAAATTGAATAAGAGTATTTGTAAGTTTAGCGTTTCTGAATAGTCCTTAGAATTAAGTGCTTCTGTAATATGTTACATGTAATGTAGCCTCTGTATGTAATTTGTTGGAATCCATTTTTCTTCTTTTTCTTTCTATTTCCCTCATTTTGTTAATATTTATTAAAAGAAAAAGAAAAAGAAATTCCCTTATTTGTTAATTCAGCTCTGGAGTTTCATAATTTGATGTCGAGGCTTAACATTGTCTGTTGTTCAGCATTTCAGCTTTACATGAGTAGCTGAAAGTTAAATATGCAGACAATTAAGTGTGGTTGGGTTGGACAAACATTTGCACTTGCTTCTTACAATGACTCTGGCGGCCGGAAGACTAGGATTAGGCGTTCGAAAGAGGAGAGGAGGTCTATGGTGGAAACTTTTATAAAGAAGTAAGTGGCCTTTTCATTACTTCTATAAACCATGCGATTCCGATAATTTCTGCCAAGTCAAGTTGATTTGGACCGATATGTTCAGGGTTTAGAATGACACTTGTGTTTCACAGTTCTAGTAGTTCAAAACCTATTCCTCTTTCAAATTCTTCAGATGCTTTAGTCTAGCTAATGAATCACCTCTTATTATCTGTGTGTGAACTTGTCCAAAAGCAGGTTTTTGAATGATATTTTCCTTAAGAGTATCCGATACATATTTGATTTTTGACCTAGAGATTATGTTATAGTATTATCGAATTTGACAGATTAAGACTTCCGCGGACCCTAGTTCTAGGTGTCCTCAATGGCTTCTGGCAAGTGGGCAGAGATGGAAATTCACAACTGGTTGACATTGCCCCTTGTCATTATATTTAGTTGATGTTGTCTGCATATGATGGGTCATAGTGATAAAAAAGTCTTTGGATGCTAAGGTGAATGTAGACATTACCCAATGACAAGTACTTGGACCCTGGTTAAGCAATTTGGTCTATGCTTGCTGATTTCACATAACAATTAAGTTTATTGATATGTTAGATAGCTATAGATGAGAAAGGGAACAAGTTGAAATGTAAGACATGTGCTCCGTCCATTGTTTCTTTGCAAGTAAATAAGGTTCCATTGAACTAAAAGTGTCTTTTCTCGTTTATGGGAAGTGTACAGAACAGGCTGCAAAAACATGTTGCTTTCTACCACGAATTCCAATTTTTTTTATAGATGTAGAAATCCTATGTGTGTTTAGAAATATGTAGAAAAACAACAAGATGTTAGACATTTGGGAGAATGGTAACCCCTTTCCATCAAAACTCAAAAGCTCTTCTATTTCTAACCTTACAAATTGTCCGGATCTTGGCATGTAAAATCCTATTTGTTTAGTAGGATGTAGAATCATTTGTCATAGTTCTCCTATTCAGCTTCACAATATGTTTAAAACATCGGTTGGCATCATCCCCTCATTGCTCTCATATTCAGCATCAAACTTCAAAGTTGTATAGCAGTGTTGCAATGTAATATCCTCTCATTTTATGTGGTGCAGTTGATTTTTAATATGAAAATTTTTTAATTTTCAAATTAAGGGGTATTAGCTCATATTTTGAAAATAAAACTCGAATAGTCAAGAGTAAAAAATTCTATCTACTAAAAGTGTTAGATTTTCTAAATATTTAATTATCATTTTGAATAAGTCACGGCTAAAGGATACAGTTAATCTCCAATTTCAAATTGTATCAACTACAAAAAGGTAATCATGTCACCAACTTTGAGCCTGATAGGGCACTTTAGGGTGCCAGAACACTTAATAATAGGATAAATGTTTATGATCGGTTTCTCATAGGTTGTTATTTGGGTCATCGATAACTAGGTGAACATCTTTAGAAGGTGCTAGGGAAGTAAAATTTTCAATCTTCTTTGAGCACCAAATCTTACTTAACAGCAGTTGGATCGATGGAATGGCATCTTATCTGCACTTGCCTTTATTGATTGCAGATATCAGACGTCAAACAATGGGAATTTTCCGTCACTTAATCTGACGCACAAGGAAGTTGGTGGCTCTTTCTACACAGTACGAGAAATAGTTCGTGAGATAATTCAGGAAAATAAAGTTCTAGGTCCAGCTAAGTTGCCTCCCGGAGAGCAAAATGATATCCAGTTTGCAGAACAATATCCACTAGGATCCATATCAACTGAACCACAAAGTTTGTCTTTATCCGAGGAGAGCTATGTTATGTCAACTTTTGCACCCATTCATTACATGGGTAAAAGTGAAGCTGATTTTGGCATGAACACACAGCTTGATGTAGCTGAAGCGAAGGTTGCAAATGATGGACCACAAACCAGCACAAGTGACTTCAATGAAAGAATTGAACAATCTGATGAATCGCACATATTTGATTCTCAATCTGATCCTCAAATAAACAAGGATGAGTTTTCATACTCTAGTGGGATCAATGGATTTGACCAGGAGCTGCGCAATGAACTGATGGTTGGTGATTATGAGACAACCGAAGAAAATGAAACTTCTGGTAAAGCTGACTTACTCGACAACCTCTCTGTCAATCATCAAAATACCAAATCACAAGTTTTAGATTCTTTTGAGATCATCTCTGACCCTGTGAATGAGAGTCTTAGCAGTGAGGTCGATGCGTGCCATCCTACAGTTAAAAAGGATGAAACATATGAAGAACCAATATTTACAGAGTCAGTGGTAAGAGAGAGTTTGTATGTTGAAAGTGGAACGAATGAACTGGAAGCATCAAAATCTAAACCTCTTGAAACAACAGAACTACTAGTGGAGCAGTTTCCCCTGCGGCCCATTTCTAAGAAACTAGATGACTTGGATTCAGGATTAAATGAAACAACCAATGTGGAAAAAACGTCCACAGAAACAGAAATTGAACAGGACATAATAACCTCTTCAGAAAAAGATGCTCAATTGATAAGTGAGCCAGTTGACGTCATGACAGCTGATCCAACATCAGAAAAGGCCAGTAAACTGTCGGACGAGAAAGCAGAGCTGAAAGCTAGGGATGCATCATTGGAAATTTCAAGTGCCTCCGAAGAAAGACCAGCCGTTGCCACGGATGTTATAGTTAAGGCGTCATCAACAGTAAATGGGGTAAGCTTTTGTTAAGCGGTAAACTTTAACAATGCTGATGTAGGTAGAGTGTCAAAGTTCCTGCATTTGCTTTCTTATTTATAAAAATTAATCTCTCGGTTTGAAGGTTTATTTCCACTGGTGCTTGTCTTAAACTCTTAAAGCACTCATCATTGGTTTGGGGTGTACACATGACAAATATATGGGAAATAGAGTTCATGACTTCAACCACAACCTGAAGTCTGCAAATTCATCTCGTCGGACATGCCCTAATGATGAGGGATGTGTATATTTCTTCTTTGGCATCTATCGTTGTTAGTATTGTAATGGCTAGTATTAAGTTTTAATTGGGAAAAAAAGAAGGAAATTTGAAGTTTTTATGGAAGAAGTAAGGGTAGGGCATGTGATTTCGCGAATGTGCTATAGAGGTTCTTAATTAAGGCTATTCCAACAAAGTGGAGTGTATCTAACCCCTTATTGCTCTAGGTAGGGTAACTATTAAGTAATATTATTGTTGTGTTTCCTTTCTCTTTTGGTCGGGGGTGGGGTTGGTTTGAGATCCTGGGCTTACATTGTTTCTTGGTAGTGAATGGGATAGATGCCTAACAACTATATGTTGGTTTGAATGCGGATAATGGAATCAGACAACGCTGCGGTATAGTATGCTAGTAGATTCAAAAGCAAATATTATCTTTAGATGGGTAGTTTTACCTTTTCCCAAGTTCACTTAGTCACTTCATGCTATTACGGCCTCGACTTTTATGATTTTAATAAGGTTTAGAAGGTTGAGATGTTCCAACTTTTTATGGTTTCTTTGATTTTGATAAAAGAATATTTTCCTTCAGTGGCTGAGCGAATTTTCTAGAAGCAAGCTAGTTCACGTTTGGAGAAGAAAGCATGATTTTATCTATTTTGCATTAATTTTGAAACACATGTATACACAATTTCATCTCATTGTCATGCATGATGTCTAATTAAATGTTTGTTTAGAATTTACAGATTTGCATAAACACTTGCATAGCATTAGACTTTTACTATTCTACCATGATCATAATGATGAAATTCAGGTATTAAGGTTGTCATATTTTGTATTCTGCAGCTAACTTTAACTAACCAGCGTAACTTGTTGCTGTATTAAGAAAAAGGTCCAATTAATGATATACGCAAAATGGTTTGTTACTCTCATCTACTTCTGGACCATGATCGCCTACTGTAGAACTTTTCTCTATTTGTTGTTAACATGTTATGTTCCATTTTTTCAAACTTTTGCAGACTGTCAAGGCGTCTAGTCCTATGCTTAATGAGACTTTTTACAGCAGTAGTAACAATGGCACTTCTAAGAAATCGGCTGCTGACGAGTTGATTGAGGCTAAAGGTAAAGCCAGCGTTCAACATGATAGCAGCCAGCAGAAAGTAGGCAGTCCTCCACTAGACAGGATTCATCTGTGAGTACCTTAAGAAAGCTCTTGGACGAGCTAAACGCTGTTCCATTCTATTTTCTTCCTAGTTCTAGTGTCAACAAGTTCATCATTCCTGCAATACAATTCCCACTAATTTACTTTTTGCTCGTTCATTTCTCTAGTGAAACATGGAAAGGCGCTTCAGCAAAATCCAAGGAACATGAAACAAATCCACTCCTGGCATTATTGAAGGCATGTATCACGGCTTTTGTGAAATTTTGGACCGAAGAATAGCTTCTTTACCTTTTCTTTTAGTACTTTGAGAGTGGCTATAGATCCTGCTAGCAGTTGCTGCAGTGATTTTCGGTTCATGGGAGAGTGACTTTCTCGAATTATATAATCTCTGAACTGAAATAGAAGTTAACATACTCTACAACAAAGATCTCTCAGACCAAAATCTCAAGGTTTTCTGCCGGTCAGGATAATATCTTGTATATTAGGAACTTGTGCTAGTTGTGATGCAGGGCATGTGCCTGATTAGTTTTAGCAAGTATTTTTAGATCAATTCATCACATGAATGATGAACATGTCAAGTCTGAATTCCAGAAATAAATAGATTAAGTCCATGTCAAGAGAGTAGTTTAGCTTTGCAGTCCCCAACTATAAGCATGTATGATGTATGTCTGAAGTTTTGAATATCTAATATCTGAAGTTTCAAACGTAAA
The DNA here is from genome assembly GCF_000715075.1 of Nicotiana tabacum. Classification (NCBI taxonomy): domain Eukaryota; kingdom Viridiplantae; phylum Streptophyta; class Magnoliopsida; order Solanales; family Solanaceae; genus Nicotiana; species Nicotiana tabacum. Next base: position 17,021,491 of record NC_134090.1, on the reverse strand, counting down.
AGGACAGCTCGGTGCACTAAGCTCCTGCTATGCGCGGGGTTCAGGGAAGGGTCGGACCGTCCACAAGGGTCTATTGTATGCAGCCTAACCTTGCGCTTTTGTAAGAGGTTGTTTACACTGCTCGAACCCATGACCTCCTGGTGACATGACAATAACTTTACCAGTTGCGTCAAGGCTCTCCTTCGAACATGCTTGTCCGAAACTGAGAGTAGTTTATATAGCCACTTTGTTAGTTTTCATCCCTGCTAATGTTTTCGAGCTTTTCCAATAACACCGACTTGATTTAAACTCAATTTTCAGATTCGGAATTCAAGACTCACTTCTTCAAACTTGCAGCAATAGTGAATATTTGCAAAGTTTAATTTGTTCTAGTTAGAATATTTCAGTACTATTATGATGATTTTACTGTACAACCAACAGGTCACTACCATGTGCAATGAGACATAACAGGTGAAGAACATAATGAAAATTACTTGTTCATTATAGCAAAGTACACAGCCCATGCTACATAAAATAAAAATAGCTGGACACACTACTCCTATATCTTTTTGATGAATTATAACAGTGTCCCACATGTTAAATGCTTGCTTAATAACTGGAAAAGTATAGCAAATGAAACCATAAAAGAAATGATCCCAAAATCAGTTAACATATTGATGGGAAAAAGATTAAGATGGTCAAATCCTCCTTTATACTTTCTTTTTATTCGATGTCCGGTATTTACTTTAGAGTCCAAATAATCTGGATTCGTGACGAGACGTCCCACGTTGGGGGTAAAGTGCTACGTACTAGAAGCGACTTCATCAGCTTGAACCTAAACCTCTGGTTTAGGATGGAGAAGTACTAACCGCTTCACTTTTATACTTGGTCTCTTTTGGCGACATGACAGCCAAAAACAATAACCTTAAATAATATTTTTAAGATCATTGTGTTGAACTCTAGTGTCTTTTTTCTGGTTTCTTGTGCTGATAGCCAAAATATTTTAAAGAGAGAAGGCTAATTAAAAAGATTGGATTCTTAAGAAAACTTTGATAACAAGGAATTAATTAAAGTGGTAGTTAAACAAGTTAACATTAGAATATTATTGATATTTTCTTGATAGCCCAACCTATAGAGCTTAGTTTACTGTTACCAAGGAGATAAAATGCCCACAATCATTGGGACATAGATTAAGGCATAATAGATACTACTAGTATTTTGAGTTTGCATGAAATTCATAAAACAAAATAAAAAATAGAAACACATTAATTAATTGTCTTTCAATAGCATTAAGAGTGGAACCCCACATAAAAATGTGTTGGTTGTCTTTGATTCCATAAGCAGTCCAATAAATTAGATGCAATGTGATAAATTCTGAATTTAAACTCATAAAGTTCAAATTTAATTTGCATTAGAAATTTTAAAAAAGAAAAGAAAAAGTAAGTGGATATGGCCTATTGAATCATGACTATATCCGCTATTTTAATAGTAAAATTTGATAGAAATGAAATTGGAGCAGTTGATTTTTCTTTAAATTTTGTACTCCATAAGAATTTATCGATATTTTTTATTCTAAATTGTAAGAGTTGTTTCTTTCTATCTCCATCTATTTACCCACAATAGGTATTGCTATATATCTAAATTTTGCTCTTTCATTAGCAGCTGACAAGGTCGAATTTAAGATCAAGAATAAGTAAGGGGTATTATCACTTTTAGCTCGCGTTAGAAACTATTTATATTTAATAGCCGAAAAAACATATAAAATTTATATAATTTTTTTTATATAACATACAGAATATATATGTATACAAAAAATATACAAATTTTATATATTTTTTCTGCTATTATTTTTACAACGGTTATATAACGTCGTTTTTCCAATAAGTAAACTAGATAAAACGGAATCATAGAATTAAGAATAAGAATAGGTTAAGAAGGGGAGACATTTCACGTGGAAAGATTCATTAGGTAGTTAGAGGGTGGTGGATATATTATTTGGTAAACCCAACCAAAAATCCTTATCTTGATTTTACGGTTAATTATAAAAACAGACAGAGAGATATTTTATTTTTTGGACAAAAAGATCTGTTAGGTCTTTAATTAAATAAGGCTCCATCAAAAGGTATCCTATGCACGTTTGAGAGTGACGTACTCTCTAAGGTTGGAATTTTGCAACTTAAAAAAATTAGTAAGTAAAAATCAAGGGCAGCCCAATAAAAATTCGGCATTATAATTTCTTTTTTACGTTATCATCAGTATATATAATTTAAATTCATAATACAATATGTTATTGCTTTACTTTCTTGTATATGTGTGTCATTTTTTACTCTTTAAATAGCCGGCAACCGATATTACCGTTTGCTTTTCTTAGTCGATATACATAAATTAATTTAAACCTCATTTTATTGGGATGAGATGTGCCAAGGTTTTGTTAAATAAATCAAAGTTTTGTCGTTTTTTTTTTTTTTAATAATAATTATGTCGAGTTCTAATGTAAGTTGCATAACTTCCACTTCCATACAGCAATCCCCAAACCTGTGAAAATCATGAATTTCAGATCCGACAGATTAAGATTGTTCCCTCAAAATTTATATATTTATATCTTGTCTTATGTATTATTATCACTTCTATTTTATCTGTTGATTGAACGCAAGTATGGTAATCATATTGTATTTGTCTCTTGAGTCACATGCATGTATATCTATGCATGTTTCTAAGATTTGGTTTTCAAGTTTAAGTCTATATTCATTGCTTTCAGATCCTCAAAGAAACATAAAGACAATCTAGATATTATGGTATATTAATTCCTAATTGTTATTTCCAACAACAATCTTTGTATTAATTACCTCAAGGCATTCATCTTGATTTTTCTCTTTTCATAGATGGCTCATACTAAATCACGCAAGAGAGTAAATAAAGCGAATGTAACTAATAAGGAATGCCATCAATTAAGGAATGCCATTAAAGTATTCCTTAATGAGGACAAAATAAGTTGAAAATCTTCCCAAGGACAAAATAAGTTGAAAATTAACTCACCATATAATTTGCATGAACTAATTAGGAATGCCATCAAAGTATTGAGAGTGACTTATGTCTAAGCTAGAAATCTTATATATATATTGATAGGAGATAGTATATATTCGGAAAAATGATCGAGATACATCCGATCTACTTCGGATACCACCGTTATAATTAAAGAATGTTAAGAAGTGATAACTAATAAAGTTACGTAAATTAATGTAACAGTATATGAAATGGACATGGAAGAAAAGTTGTACCGATATCAGTTTCTTGTATTCGGATAATGTGATTAATTGATGATATTCGCATCATGTAGAGTCTATTAAGAGGGTCGAGGAAAATACATTTTACTAAAGATTTTTTTTTTCATATTTAAAGTTCAAACTCGAAATCTCTGGTTAAAAATTTCACAGATCTCGTCTATCACACCCTACCCCTTAGTAAGGGTGTTGTTTCATTTTGTATTACCCTACGGAAATTATTAAAATAGGTGCCCTTTCTTCAATTGGCTTATATATATATATATATATATATATATATATATATATATATATATATATATATATATATATATATATATATATATATATATATATATATATATATATATATATATATATATATATATATATATATATATATATATATATATATATATATACACAAATATATATGTATAATAATATACTGATCCCTAAAACAAATACACATCTCTCTTGTTTATATATAACTTTTGTACTTTTTCTCTCTCACACAATTCCACAAATATTTATATTCTACCCATAATAATTAAACCATGTCTACAGATCTAGAATTCCGACAAGATATCTTGGAAATCCAATTACCCACGGTAAAAATAACTTCTTCTAATCCCAAAATCACCAACGTGTTTTATTCCAAAAATTCTCAGCAGTCCACCCGCGCCCAAGAAACCTAAAAAGGTAATTTCAAATTAGTAGATGAGTTGCAGTTTTTCGAGATCAAGGCAAGAGAGGAAATTGACTCATTTTTTAAACTCAATTCTAATGGTGGTAGTAGGAAAAGAAGATCCCTTGTATAATCGTTGTCGTCGCTTGCTTGGAAAGGGGTTTGTTATTAGATTATTCTTAGGCAAATCCCACGCTCGGAATAAAAGAAAAAAGTTGGTGCTGCATGGAAAGTGCATTCAAGATTCAACTGTTGAAGTATCTTTTGGACGGACTAAAGTCAAAAGGAACAAATTATACGAAGCCACAAAAATAAACAATATCTTCACACTTGGGCTTTTAACTGTTACACAACTCGTGTATATGAATGTGCCCATGGAATTCACACTATTATGATGATTCTATGTTTTCTTGTTAGGAATTCACACTATTCAAACATAGAATCAACCCCTTATTATGATGATTCCATGTTTTCTTGTTAGGATAATCGGAGCAAAGAACTCAGGTATGAGGACCTGAAAGAGATCGAGGATATGTTAAAGTGCCTTACGAAATAATATGATGAGATACAACTGCGGGTACAAAGGAAAGGGGCAACTATTCACAACTTGGAGGCTCAAGCGAATAAATTAATTGAACCTGGTAAAGCGCAACAAGTTGACATTGTGGATAGTAGCCAATATGAGCAAGAACGGGCTGTAGAACTTGCCATATTACTGGAGGATTTAAAAAAATACGAGGATGAGCTAGAAGAGGAGGCTAGAGTAGAACACCAACAATCAATCGAACTAGATTTAGAGGATGCTGATGTCGTAGAGGAGATACTATAGTCAACCAAGGATATTGAGGATACATATTTAGTTGACTCTATTGTCATTAGTGTTGAGAATGTAGACTGTCCCAATGTTCATGTAGTTGAGCGCATTAGTCCTCACTCCAAGCATTTTTCCACATTGTGTTTAGATGATGATATGAAAATAGAGTCGTCCGAGCCACTTGAGGAGTCAAGGAATGAGGAACAAAATGCTTACATTCTGGAATTCTTCTTTCCAGAAAGTCGGGATTACACACCTCATCTAAAGGCCAAGAAGTGCAGAACACTACATTATTTTATTGGTCCAGTCAGATTCGTTCCACCGCCCCATGACCATAATCATAAGCTTGAATCAAAACTTGGGGTTCAATACATAAGCTCGAGGTGGAGGGCGTCGTGCCGCGACGTTAAATCAAGCGCTTGTTGGGATGCAACCTAACTGTTACAACCCATATCCACATGTGTTAGTTCATGCCATATATTAGTTAACATAAATCCAAGAAGGAATTATCTTTGAGATGATAAGAAGTCAATCCTATTGGTCTTAAGTGATACAAGAGTGTATAAGGGTGATTAACCAGTATTAGAAGTTAAACGAATCAAGGATGTTGTAACTCGTATTTTCAGGTAATCTAGCGGTTCTTAATACACTCAAGAGGTCATTTATTAAGGTATTTTAATCATATAATATCCGTATCATAAGTCTTGAAGTCAAACGAGTTATGAAACAAAAGTCGACAAAAGTTGTCGCAACTTAGGTTCATAATTTTACTTAAACATTAGGTCAAATGTTTCTAATCTTTTCTCATAATTTACAAGGAATTACGGGGTGATCTACCCACCAAATTAAAGATCTATGAGTCTAGTTTCCAACGCATTAAACCGTTCATCGATACGATCTCGGAGTAGAGAGATATTCGCGTTTTCGCGAGACTGCGCCAAGCACCTCTCTATGGGGCCCACTAAGTCGGTTTAAGATATTTGGACCTATATAGGATGCCTCCAACCCATTTTAAGTCATTTCTTTTCACTATTTTCAGACCTTAGAACCCTAGGAACATCCTCTCAAGGTTCTCTCAAGATTCAAGACCCGAAAAAAGGGCAAACAACACAAATCAAGTGTCGGGAATTCCGTGGCGCTAGTAAGTCTCTTGTTCTTCTTGTTGTTGCTCATTTTTGTGTCGTTCCAGATCGTGTGGGAGGTTGTTTTAAAGGGTTTATGTTCTGTAAATACTCCCTCATGTTCTTAATATCAATCCTAGGTGATTTCAAGCCTTCTAAAGTGATTCTAGTGCCGAAAAACACTAATTGATCGCTAGTTTCGCTTTTTTGTTGTTGTGGCAGCATTGGAGGGATATTTCATGGAAATTTAAGGTCAAATTGGAGTTGTTATTTCTGTATAAAGGTAAGGAACCTCTTACTATATATGTATTTAAGATTATCCAAGTTGCAGCTAAGCCATTGAAGCTAGAACTTGTGAAATATATATCGAAAGGCTTGGAAGTAATGTTATTATTTTGTGGACTGTTTTGTGTTGTTGTTGGGCTGCGTATTTTACTACTATCTTGTGGAGTTTTGGAGGAGGAAGGGTGTGGAGAAACACCATATATATGTAGGTTTATGGGCTGATAGTTATTCGTAACATTTCCAGGTTGTTTGACACGACTACGGTGGTCGTCGTATGTATGGAGTGATTAGGCTGTGTGTGGACTATTTCGGGAGGCTCAATATGTTTATTATTGATGATGTTTGGGCTGTTTGGTGATTGTTTTGAATGGTGTGAGGTCATATATATAGGGGAGGTGCTGTCCGTTTCATCGTAAAATAGTTTGTGGTCGATACATAATAGTTATGACGCTTAAATAATAACGATAGTATCGTTTATCTTATTGTAGACTAAGGAGTTTTGACAATAGCATAGCTTGAGATTGGGGCAGTATATACAAGGTATGTGAGGCTATCCCTTTCCTTCTTTTGCACGACTCCGATTGCACATAATGTAATGAACGATCTTCCAAGATACTCTACTCTTAGAAGCTAGCAGTACTTACATTGTTTTCCCTCTTATGGAACGATTGATGTTAATGTTGCTTCTCTTATTCTTATGTTATCAATGTTGTTGGTACTTCCTGATTCTTATAAGGTTCATAGTGAAGAGTTAGTCCTAATAACGTGTACAGAGGATACCGACCTTACGTCACTCCGAAAGGTTTAGAATATGATTCCATGAGTCGAGCATGCATTATATATATGTATCTATTTTACTCTACCGAGCCACGCTATAGTTGGCCGGGTACGGCACCTATTGTGCAACCACTGATCAGTTGGGTTTTACCGAGCTCCACGTGGCCGGGTACGATTCTACCGAGCCTATTATGGCCGGGTACGATATGATGATGATGATGCCCACAGAGGCGAATGCTTTAAAGGTTTATGTATTTATACATATGTATCATGCATTTCATGTAAGTAGCCCTCAGAGGTACTAAGATGTTACAGGTTGTATATTCTCTATCCTTGCTTACATTACTGATCGTATTTATGGTTCCTTGCCTTACATACTCAGTACTTTATTCGTACTGACGTCCTTTTATTTGTGGACGCTGCATGTCGTGCTGCAGGTCCTAATAGACAGGCAGGTACAGCTCCCCCACCACAGTAGATCAGCGGTGATTGGCGAGATCCCTTCTCCGGACTTGCCTTGGTCTTGGTATGCAATTTTTGTTATAGACATTATGGGTATGTCGGGGCCCTGTTCCGGCTATGTTGCAACACTTATGTTCTTTTAGAGGCTCATAGACAGGTGTCGGCTCATGTATAGTTTGGTATGCCTTGTCGGCTAGTTTTTGTTGTATAGTCTTTCATAGTAGCGTGGTAGCTCATACCTTATACGTAGTTTCTTGATTGTCTGGTCATCCCCTGCTATGTATGTTCATGCCGTCATATTTTATTGCTGGTTGTCCATGATCTAGGTCTACCATTTATATTGATCTCGTCAGCCTTAAAAGATAATAATGAAGGTTAGATGAAATGTACGTTGGTGCTCGGCAAGTGTGGTCGGGTGCTAGTCATGGCCCTTCAGTTTGGGTCGTGACAAACTTGGTATCAGAGCAAGTCTGTCCTAGGGGTTGTCTATGAGCCGTGTCTAGTAGAGTCTTGATTATGGATGTGTAGCGCGCCACATTTATAATCAGGAGGCTACATGACATCTAGGGTTGTTACCTTCTTCCTGAATCTAGATCGTGCGTAGAGTTGAGTCGTAAGTGTTCGTCTCTAATATTCACATTGTTTTTTCAGTGATGCCTTCGACTAGGAAGCAAACGATTAGTAGACGGCTTGATACAGCAGCGGGAGAGGGTACCAGTCAGGTGCCCCAAGTCAGAGCAGGACAAATTGAGGCTCAAAGTGAGATGCCCTCTCATACCTCATCTACTCCATCTCCTCCAGAGGATATTAGAAGGCACCCAGCGCCTCCAGTTCCTTCGTCTGACACTCCAGACCAGGATATGCGGAGTGCTTTGCAGTTATTGACTAGCTTGGTAGCTGCTCAGGCTCAGAGGCAGAATACAGGTGCTGCTGAGAAACCAGTTAGTACAAGAGTTCGTGATTTTATTAATTTAGACCCTCCAGTGTTTACCGGATCAGACCCCAAGGAGGACCCACAGACGTTTATTGACCAGGTTCATCGTACACTTCGTGTTATGCATGTTAGTGATACAGAGACAGTAGAGTTGGCTTCTTATCGGCTACGGGATTTAGCGGTTCTCTGGTATGATAGTTGGGAGAGATCCAGGGGTCCGAACCCTCCTCCAGCTGTGTGGAAGGAATTTTCTGAGGCCTTTCTTCGTCACTACTTGCCAGTTGAGATACGACGAGCTAGAGCTGATAAGTTCTTGAACCTTAGACAAGGTAATATGAGTGTACGAGAGTACAGTATGCAGTTTGATTCTTTGGCAAGGTATGCTCCCCATATGGTGGCCGAGATGAGTGATAGGGTGCATATGTTCGTGAATGGGTTGGGACCACATCTGATAAATGAGTGTACGACAGCCTCCTTGGTGGAGGGCATGGATATTTCCCGTATTCAAGCTTATGCCCAGACCCTAGAGGATCGTAAGCGCCAGCAGAGGGCAGTTAGGGAGCAGGATAGAGGCCAGCATAAGAGGGCGAGATTTGCAGGGTATTCTGATGACTTCAGAGGCCGCATCAGGCCACAGTTTTCGAGGAGTTCGGCGCCACCTGTAGCTAGTGCTCCTCCATAGTTTCAGAGGCCTCGATATGATCGATCCTATTCTGGTCCAGGTCAGAGTTCGCGGGCATCTGGCTCGCAACATCACAGGGATACTAGTCAGATGAGACCACCAACACCACATTGTGATCAGTGCGGCAAGGCCCACTTTGGACTGTGTCGTCGAGGTTCTGATGCATGCTATTCGTGCGGGCAGCCTGGCCATATGATGCGGGAGTGTCCTAATAGAGGAGGTGATGGTATGGCTTAGCCGACTGGATCTGTGTCTGGTTCTTCCTCATCAGTTCGACCTCCAGCACGGGGTTTTCAGCAGTCGACAGGTCGTAGTAGGGGTAAAGGTGCAGTGCCGAGTTCGAGTGGTGCTCAAAATCGAACCTATGCTCTAGTAGGTCGACAGGATCTCGAGTCGTCTCCAGATGTTGTTACAGGTATTATATCTGTGTTTTCTTATGATGTATATGCGCTGATTGATCCGGGATCTACATTATCATATGTTACACCCTTTGTGGCTAATAAGTTTGTCATTGAACCTGAATTGATAAGTAAACCCCTCGCGGTATCTACTCCGATAGGAGATTCTGTGATTGCTAGAAGGGTATATAGAGGTTGCACTGTGATGATTTGTAGTCGTCAAACCTCGGCAAATTTATTTGAGTTAGAAATGGTTGATTTTGATGTGATAATGGGAATGGACTGGTTGGCCTCATGCTATGCAAATGTTGACTGTCGTACGAAGATGGTTAGGTTCCAATTTCCGGGTGAACCCGTCATTGAATGGAAAGGGAACATTGCTACACCGAAAGGTAGGTTTATTTCCTATCTTAAGGCAAGGAAAATGATCTCAAAAGGTTACATTTATCATCTCGTTCGCGTTAGGGATGCGGAGGCGAAACCGCCTACTTTACAATCAATCCCTGTGGTCAACGAATTCCCAGATGTTTTCCCAGATGAACTCCCAGGCCTTCCTCCTGAAAGGGAGATTGAGTTTAGCATTGATGTGTTGCCTGACACTCAACCGATCTCTATTCCTCCATACAGAATGGCCCCGGCAGAGTTGCGAGAGTTGAAGGTGCAGTTGAAGGACTTGCTAGATAAGGGCTTTATTAGGCCTAACACTTCACCTTGGGGTGCACCAGTCCTATTCGTGCGGAAGAAAGACGGGTTGTTACGGATGTGTATCGACTATCGACAGTTGAATAAGTCTACTATAAAGAACAAGTATCCACTTCCAAGAATTGATGACCTGTTTGACCAACTCCAGGGTGCCAAGTATTTCTCTAAAATTGATTTACGTTCAGGGTATCATCAGGTGAGGGTTAGGGAGAAGGATATTCCAAAGACGGCCTTCCGGACAAGATATGGGCACTTTGAGTTCTTGGTGATGTCGTTCGGGCTAACAAATGCCCCAGCAGCTTTTATAGATCTCATGAATACTATATTCAGGCCCTATCTTGATGTGTTCGTGATTGTATTCATTGATGACATTCTAGTGTATTCTCGTTCGGAGGCGGAACATGCGGGCCACTTGCGGATAGTATTACAGACGCTTCAGGATCATAAGTTATATGCTAAGCTCTCCAAATGTGAATTCTGGCTGAACTCAGTAGCATTCCTTGGCCATGTGATATCTGATGAGGGTATTAGTGTCGACACTCAGAAGATCGATGCAGTAAAGAATTGGTCGAGACCTACAACACCATTAGAAGTCCGCAGCTTCCTAGGGCTAGCAGGATATTATAGGCGGTTTGTAGAAGGATTTTCCTCTATATCATCACCATTGACTAAGTTAACACAAAAAGCTACCAAATTCCAGTGGTCTGACACTTGTGAACGTAGTTTTCAGGAGTTGAAGAATCGATTGACATCTGCACCAGTGCTCACTCTTCCTGAAGGAACAGAAGGTTATGTGGTATATTGTGATGCCTCAGGTATAGGTTTGGGGTGCGTATTGATGCAGCGTGGGAATGTGATTGCTTATGCATCAAGACAATTGAAGAAGCATGAAAAGAATTATCCAACCCATGATTTGGAATTGGCTGCAGTAATATATGTTTTGAAGATATGGCGGCACTACTTATACGGCGTCCATGTTGACATCTACACAAATCACAAGAGTTTACAATACATCTTCAAGCAGAAAGAGTTGAATTTGAGGCAGCGTAGGTGGCTTGAATTATTGAAAGACTACGACGTCGAGATATTGTATCATCCCGGTAAAGCCAATGTTGTGGCAGATGCTCTCAGCCGTAAATCAATGGGAAGCTTAGTACATATTGAGGTAGGTAGATGGGGGTTGATTAAAGAGCTTCATCAGCTAGCCAATATGAGAATCAGATTGTTAGACTCTGATGATGGAGGTGTTACTGTACAGAATACATCAGAATCATCTTTGGTAGCAGAGGTAAAAGCACGACAATATGAAGATCCTATCTTAGTACGATTAAGAGAAAGCATTCAACAGTGTAAAAGTATGGCTTTTGGGATCGGAAAAGATGGGGCACTGAGATACCAGAGCCGATTGTGTGTGCCTAATGTGGCAGGGTTGCGAGAGAAGATTATGAATGAGATTCATCAATCCCGATATTCCATCCATCCCGGCTCGACAAAGATGTATCATGATGTCAAGGAGCAATATTGGTGGGATAATATGAAGAAGTCTATTGCAGAATTTGTAGCCTAGTGTCCCAATTGTCAACAAGTAAAGATAGAACATCAGAAACCCGATGGATTGCTTCAAAATATAGAGATTCCGACCTGGAAGTGGGAGGTGATTAATATGGACTTCATTATTGGATTACCTCGCTCTTATCATAAGTTTGACTCCATCTGGGTGATAATTGATCGACTTACAAAATGTGCCCATTTTCTGCCAGTGAAGACAACTTACACGGCTGAAGATTATGCGAAGTTGTATATCAAGGAGATTGTTAGGCTTCATGGTGTGCCCATATCTATTATATCAGACCGAGGAGCTCAATTTACGGCTAACTTTTGGAGGTCTTTCCAGAAGGGTTTAGGCACACAAGTAAATCTCAGCACTGCATTTCATCCGCAGACTGACGGACAGGCTGAACGTACCATTCAGACACTGGAAGATATGCTACGAGCATGTGTTCTAGATTTTAAGGGGAATTGGGATGATCATCTTCCACTCATAGAATTCGCCTATAACAATAGCTACCATTCCAGTATTAAAATGGCCCCATATGAGGCACTATACGGGAGGAGATGTAGATCACCAGTTGGATGGTTCGAAGTCGGTGAAACAGAATTATATGGGCCAGATTTGATTCACCAAGCTATTGAGAAGGTGAAAGTGATACAGGAGCGATTGAGGACGGCACAAAGCAGGCAAAAATCTTATTCTGATGTCCGACGTCGTGATCTAGAGTTTGAGGTTGGTGATTGGGTTTTCCTGAGGATCTCACCAATGAAGGGTATTATGCGTTTTGGGAAGAAAGTTAAGCTGAGTCCAAGGTATATCGGGCCGTATAAAATTCTTCGACGGATTGGACAGGTTGCTTATGAGTTGGAATTGCCATCCGAATTGGAATTTGTCCACCCGGTATTCCATGTATCTATGTTGAGAAAATGTATTGGAGACCCTTCTCGAGTCGTCCCTATCAAAGATGTACAAGTTACAGAGGACCTATCATATGAAGAAGTGCCAGTGGCGATATTAGATCGGCAAGTCCGCAAGCTGAGAACAAAAGATGTAGCTTCCATCAAAGTATTGTGGAGGAACAAAAATATGGAAGAAATGACATGGGAAGTAGAAGAGGATATGAAGTCTAAATACCCTTACTTATTCCAGAATGAAGATAACAAGGATGCTGGTGGAAGACAGGATACATTGGAAGAAGAAACGGCTTTATGAGGTAAGCAATAATTTGAGAATACTCCTCCTTAATACAAAATGGTGATATGTAGATAATGTAAATACGCATAATGCTTTGTGTAGCCTTGTGAAGCCATATGTTGGGCTTAATTACATGCAAGTTTTGCTAGTGACCATTTTATAGGGGAAAATTGATCGGAAATTTCCATTGGAATCCACGATGATTTAAACTCCCCATAAACCCTTACATTCGAGGACGAATGTTCCTAAGGGGGGAGGGTGTTACAACCCATATCCACATGTGTTAGTTCATGCCATATATTAGTTAACATAAATCCAAGAAGGAATTATCTTTGAGATGATAAGAAGTCAATCCTATTGGTCTTAAGTGATACAAGAGTGTATAAGGGTGATTAACCAGTATTAGAAGTTAAACGAATCAAAGATGTTGTAACTCGTATTTTCAGGTAATCTAGCGGTTCTTAATACACTCAAGAGGTCATTTATTAAGGTATTTTAATCATATAATATCTGTATCATAAGTCTTGAAGTCAAACGAGTTATGAAACAAAAGTCGACAAAAGTTGTCGCAACTTAGGTTCATAATTTTACTTAAACATTAGGTCAAATGTTTCTAATCTTTTCTCATAATTTACATGGAATTATGGGGTGATCTACCCACCAAATTAAAGATCTATGAGTCTAGTTTCCAACGCATTAAACCGTTTATCGATACGATCTCGGAGTAGAGAGATATTCGCGTTTTCGCGAGACTGCGCCAAGCACCTCTCTATGGGGCCCACTAAGTCGGTTTAAGATATTTGGACCTATATAGGATGCCTCCAACCCATTTTAAGTCATTTCTTTTCACTATTTTCAGACTTTATAACCCTAGGAACATCCTCTCAAGGTTCTCTCAAGATTCAAGACCCGAAAAAAGGGCAAACAACACAAATCAAGTGTCGGGAATTCCGTGGCGCTAGTAAGTCTCTTGTTCTTCTTGTTGTTGCTCATTTTTGTGTCGTTCCAGCTTGTGTGGGAGGTTGTTTTAAAGGGTTTATGTTCTGTAAATACTCCCTCATGTTCTTAATATCAATCCTAGGTGATTTCAAGCCTTCTAAAGTGATTCTAGTGCCGAAAAACACTAATTGATCGCTAGTTTCGCTTTTTTGTTGTTGTGGCAGCATTGGAGGGATATTTCATGGAAATTTAAGGTCAAATTGGAGTTGTTATTTCTGTATAAAGGTAAGGAACCTCTTACTATATATGTATTTAAGATTATCCAAGTTGTAGCTAAGCCATTGAAGCTAGAACTTGTGAAATATATATCGAAAGGCTTGGAAGTAATGTTATTGTTTTGTGGACTGTTTTGTGTTGTTGTTGGGCTGCGTATTTTACTACTATCTTGTGAAGTTTTGGAGGAGGAAGGGTGTGGAGAAACACCATATATATGTAGGTTTATGGGCTGATAGTTATTCGTAACATTTCCAGGTTGTTTGACACGACTACGGTGGTCGTCGTATGTATGGAGTGATTAGGCTGTGTGTGGACTATTTCGGGAGGCTCAATATGTTTATTATTGATGATGTTTGGGCTGTTTGGTGATTGTTTTGAATGGTGTGAGGTCATATATATAGGGGAGGTGCTGTCCGTTTCATCGTAAAATAGTTTGTGGTCGATACATAATAGTTATGACGCTTAAATGATAACGATAGTATCGTTTCTCTTATTGTAGACTAAGGAGTTTTGACAATTGCATAGCTTGAGATTGGGGAAGTATATACAAGGTATGTGAGGCTATCCCTTTCCTTCTTTTGCACGACTCCGATTGCACATAATGTAATGAACGATCTTCCAAGATACTCTACTCTTAGAAGCTAGCAGTACTTACATTGTTTTCCCTCTTATGGAACGATTGATGTTAATGTTGCTTCTCTTATTCTTATGTTATCAATGTTGTTGGTACTTCCTGATTCTTATAAGGTTCATAGTGAAGAGTTAGTCCTAATAACGTGTACAGAGGATACCGACCTTACGTCACTTCGAAAGGTTTAGAATGTGATTCCATGAGTCGAGCATGCATTATATATATGTATCTATTTTACTCTACCGAGCCACGCTATAGTTGGCCGGGTACGGCACCTATTGTGCAACCACTGATCAGTTGGGTTTTACCGAGCTCCACGTGGCCGGGTACGATTCTACCGAGCCTATTATGGCCGGGTACGATATGATGATGATGATGCCCACAGAGGCGAATGCTTTAAAGGTTTATGTATTTATACATATGTATCATGCATTTCATGTAAGTAGCCCTCAGAGGTACTAAGATGTTACAGGTTGTATATTCTCTATCCTTGCTTACATTACTGATCGTATTTATGGTTCCTTGCCTTACATACTCAGTACTTTATTCGTACTGACGTCCTTTTATTTGTGGACGCTGCATGTCGTGCTGCAGGTCCTAATAGACAGGCAGGTACAGCTCCCCCACCACAGTAGATCAGCGGTGATTGGCGAGATCCCTTCTCCGGACTTGCCTTGGTCTTGGTATGCAATTTTTGTTATAGACATTATGGGTATGTCGGGGCCCTGTTCCGGCTATGTTGCAACACTTATGTTCTTTTAGAGGCTCATAGACAGGTGTCGGCTCATGTATAGTTTGGTATGCCTTGTCGGCTAGTTTTTGTTGTATAGTCTTTCATAGTAGCGTGGTAGCTCATACCTTATACGTAGTTTCTTGATTGTCTGGTCATCCTCTGCTATGTATGTTCATGCCGTCATATTTTATTGCTGGTTGTCCATGATCTAGGTCTACCATTTATATTGATCTCGTCAGCCTTAAAAGATAATAATGAAGGTTAGATGAAATGTACGTTGGTGCTCGGCAAGTGTGGTCGGGTGCTAGTCATGGCCCTTCAGTTTGGGTCGTGACACTAACTTTATTGCTTTCTTTTATTTATTTTTTATTTTTTTAATTGTATTATTTTTGTAGTGCCAATTTTTTATTTTCTAGGAGCATGGAAAGCAAAGGTATTAGAAGGATGTAACAGCAAACCAAATGGTTGGAACTAAGTGTAAGGTACCCGCACAAAAGACCAAGCTTGGGAGAAGTCTGTGTACCCCATGAGCTGTTAATGCTTCGGCCTTTGGCCTACCAGGGAGTTTCTTTTACCCTCTTATTAGTATGGTGTGCATTGGGGACAATGCACAATTTTAAGTGTGGGGTGAGGAGATTGTCTGGGTGACTTTCTATGCTATTTTAGTTGTGTTAGTTTAATTGAATAATTTTTTTTAAATAGAAAAGATTGGACTTTTCCCGACGATGGATCTATTAGACAATTTTCTTGAGGGATTTAAGTCTAAAGAAAAAGTACAAAAAGATTTTTTTTTGTTAGGTAGTGTAATAATTCCCCCTTGATTTTTCTTTAAACCACAGTTCTTTTCCAAGGGTTTTATTTGAACCGGGTGTAGTTAGTTTTTTTTTGGGAGTAGGAGCCATTGTGTTGTGTTTTGAAGTGAAGCAATATCTCTTGACTTTGTTATGCCTTGAGAATAGTGAGTACTTTGGTTGTGACTCTTAGGCTCAGTTTTTGACTCTAGTAGAAGTACCTTAAATTGTATGATCTTAACTTTGCTTAACTGCTTTGACTAGAGTGTCTTGATGATCCAATCTTGAGTGAGTCATGTGCTATGTGTGTGCAAGAATTTGTTATATTCTGTGCATTGCATTTGATGCCTAGAACTTGTCCCGTATGTTTGCAAAGTGAAATAGTAGTTTTATTCAGTCTAGGAAGTGATATAGACATTTCTTTGTTGAGCCAAATATGTATATGTTACCCACCTAATTGTTATGTATTGTAGTTAACCCCTTTGAGCCTGTAATCTTGTTTCTTTGGCAACCACATTACATGCCTAACCCATTTGTTTGAATTAACCATCTATTGAACCATTGTAACCTCTCATGAGCACTTGAATTATTTATGAACTTTGCAAAAGTTAAAGTGTGGGGTGGTTGGTTTGGCTTTTGAGTGGAACTAATGAAATAAGGAGAAAGGGTGCACTGATTTGAAAAGCAAGAGCCTCTTGAATTGAAAAAGAAAAAAAACGTTGTATTGCTGTAAAAAAAAAGTATATATTCTTTGATAGTGGTGACTCTTGATATAATTGGGCTTAAATAATTTGGGAGTTGATGTATATTGATGTGAAGGTGGAGTTTGGCTTGACATAAGTATGGGGTTTGAATATTAAAGTATATGTATTAAAGTGCTTAGGGAGGTGTAGTTACTCTTATATCTAAATGTATCATACCCGTCCCATAGCCTACATTACAACCAAATAAAGTCCTAATTAATCCTAGATTGAATGAGCTCCATTAGTAGAGTAGTACACTACGGGCAAGCTTATGGTGCATCTTTGTGGCATATGAATGTTATTTCTGAGAGTGAGTGAATTCTTTCTATCTTGAGTTCCTAAGTGTTCTTAAATTTTATTGTGTGGAACTACTCTCTTTTGTTGTGTGAAGGCACTTGATTCATGAAAGAAAGGTAATGTTAGTGACCTCTATGTTAGAGTAAGTAGGTGAATTGTGAATAATGCGTGGTACTTATGAGTCAAATCTTGAAGTGAAGATGTTACGCTTTTGTGCTTAGTCTATTTTAAATACTCTTGGTGTGATGAGTTAGGAGAATTGTTTAAAAAGGTCGTGTCTATAAAAAAAATGTAGTTTGATTGCTCGATGGATGAGAAATGGTTTAAGTGTGGGGTTTTGATGATAGGATATAATTACGTATTTTAGTCGATTATTACACACTAATTTACTGCACTTTAGTTGAGTTTGCACTTTAATCGCTAGTGTTTTGCACTAATTGTGTGTTTTATGCCTTGTAGGTGTGATTCCGAGCTATATAGATGTTATGGAATGAATTTAAGTGGTTTGGAGCTTTGAAGTCTGAGTAAGAGCTCAAGGAATTAAGCCGGGATCGCGTTTGGGGATCAACGGATGATAAAACAACAAAACGAAAACTCGAAGGCATATTGCGCACTGTCTAGTAAAATAGACATAACCTTTTTCTCAGAAATCTATTTGGACTCCATAATATATGGTGGGAAAGATAAGTCAAAGGGCTATAACTTTCAGGATTTACGTTTTTCCAAATTCCAAACGGAACAGGGTGAAAAACCGCGGTTACGGTAGGACCGCGGCAGAAACGCGTCAGAAGGCAGTCGCGGACAAATGAAGAACCTGAGAGGGTGTTTGGCCGCGGTTCCGGCGTAACCGCGGTGGAACCGCGGCAGGATGCGTAAATTTCAGGGACCAAAGTGTAAAACACGGGATTTTAAGCCCTAAACCCTATATTAAATCAAGGAAGCCTGCCAAGAAAAGGAATTGGACATATTTTTGACATAGATTTGACCTAAGGATGCAGAGACACAATAGGAGCAAGGCTTGGGAATTCTTCTACAAGTTTTTTCTTTCCTCTTCCTATTTTTCGTTGTTGGTTATGACTTTTAGTAATGTAGTTTTACATACTATTATGAATAGCTAATTTGTTATCTAGAGTTTTGATAGAATCTTTTATAGGATAAATTTTTGTTATGTTTTTATATAATTGAGTCGTAGTATAATCTCTATTTGTTCAACTACGTTCTTATTGTAGTTAATTGAAGAGCTCTCAATTAGCTGTGCCTATTTAGTATGCATAACTCGGGAGAGAGTGCATATTTAGGTAATTGTTGAACAACACCACTCCCAGAGTATATGAGGGATCAATAACCAAGGGTTTAAAGGCGGGATTAGGGATAACGAAGTCTTGGGTGCGATCTGAAGTGAGCTGTATCAAAAGCCAGCTAGCGTAGCTCGGGAGAGTGTGTCTAGTAAATTGTCGTGATTACTCAGGAGAGATTTACGGTAATAAGAGTGCTCATGATCGGTAGAGAATACTTAGGCGAAATTATAGAAGACATAGCGGGAAGGATTCCGACAATTGGGGAAATCATAACTCTAGACCTCCTTAATCTTGTCTCTAACTCTTAGTATCTTTAGTTGTTAATTTATTATTTTAATTTGTTAATCAATTAGTTAAACACAAGAATCTAAATATCTATAAGTTAGGAACTGTTCAAGCTTGTCTTCTTGGTGATAGTGAACAGTTGTAGCTAAGCCTTAGTTCTCTGTGGGATTCGACTCCGGACTTGTAAACCGGATTATATTTGCAACGACCGCATTGTCCTTTTTATAAGGCATAGTTGGGCGTGATCAAATTTTGGCTCTGGGCTGTCACCAATGCGGAATTGTATTGGGAAAAATCAAGCTAACATATGGAATTAATTATGTGGTGACATGTCAAGACACGTGGATCAATAAAAGAGTGACAACTGGCAAAGAATATTCGAAGAGACACGAGCCTTAATAGATACGGGCAAAGATTCAAGAAAACAGGAAGGAGCAGTTACTCGGACCTCTTGGTAATTTGAAGAGACATTGGAGGAATGAACCTAGATAGCAAAAAGTACAGATATGTATTATCCGTAATTAATGAGCATCAAAGATGGAAAACGTTATAGAAACTTCACGAAACAGCTACGATTGCCAATTATAACGTTACATTAATGCCATTAATTGATCATAATGGCTCTGTTGTGAGATGAAAGAAACGTATTACTTAGAAATAGCTATAAAAGGAGAGAAATAAACATTTGTAAGGACAGAGAATATTATTGGAATACACTAATTTACTTTGCTTTCTTTTACTTACTCAGCTATCGTTTAAGTTAATTCTTCTTATTTGTTCCATATTTGATTATCAGTAACCCAAGTTCTTCTAAAATTAAGCTTTGACCGAAATTCCTGTTTTCTGGTTAAACAAATTGGTTTCGTTACCGTAAATCTGATAATCTTTTGCTTTCCAAATCAATTCGTTTATCAAAACAATCATGTCGAATGTCAACGACAACAACCAACAAAATTTACCACACCAAGAAGATCCACAACATCAGCTGAACCAACAAGGTGACAGAACTCCAGTTCCCTCACCACAACATTCCCCTCGACAATCACGAGAGAGGACTCATGACAGATCTGAATCGAATGAAAATGACAGACTTGCAAATGATCAAGCTATCGATGAAGCTTTGAAAAAATTAATCGTTAAACAGGTCAGCAATGCTCTTCAGGCTTTTACCAACCGGTTGTCGGTTGTATCGCTAACACCAACTCTAAACAACAACACCCTAGAAAATCCTCACTCAGGACTCGTTAACTCAGGCAGTGGTGGAACCCAAGCGAATCTTGTGATGGAGGGCCAAGTAACCTAGTTAATTCTGATTTACAAAATTTAGTTCTAACTTTGCAGAAACAGCTCAAGGAGAAGAGCAACTGCATAAAGCAAATATCTGGAGTGCCGCCTGTAATCAAGGGAATAGGTATGGACAAATACTCACAACAACCTTGGAAGCCAAGTGCTGCTCCTCTACCAATTCTGAAGAAATTCAAGATGCCTGATATTCCGAAATATGATGGAACAACTGATCCATGGGATCACGTAACTGCATTCACAACCGGTGTAAAGGGAAACGACTTGACCAAGCTAGAAATTGAATTAGTATTGGTTAAAAAATTCGGAGAAACACTCACTAAGGGAACATTAACATGGTACTCTCTTTTACCCAAAAATTCTATAGATTCTTTTACTGAGCTTGCAGATTCATTTATCAAAGCATACTCGTGAGCTCAAAAAGTTGAAAAAAGAATGGAGGACATTTTCAAAATAAAACAAGGAGATACGGAGCTGCTCAGGGAATTCGTAGATAGATTCCAGCGTGAGAGGATGATGTTGCCACGTGTACCTGATAACTAGGCGGCTAAGGCATTTGCCAATAATCTAAATGAAAAAAGTTCAAAAGCCACGAGGAGACTCAAGGAAAGTTTACGATAATTTCCAACAACAACTTGGAATGATGTTTATAATAGATACAACACAAAGCTGCGGATAGAAGAAGATACCATCATTCAGTCTCAAAAAGATGAAAGGGTAAGTTCAAGACGAGCTGAAACTAAAAAAAGGTCCGGTAAAAATAGGTACGAGCCCTACATGGGACCTGTAGGAAGAGACTCGCGTTCAAAACAGGAAAACTCAAGGTACGATCTTAGATCGAGAGATAGAGAGTCAGGTTCATCATCAAGGTTCGGGAAAAATGAAACATGCGAGAGACACGAGATGATGACAGAAGCTCGAAGGCAAAGATCGGGGGTTACAGTTTTAATATTAGCACATCCGAGTTTGTGGATGTTTTAAGGAGCATGGGAGACAAGGTACGACGGCCAAAGGAAATGAGATCAAACCCAAACAGGCGAAATCCTGATTTTTGGTGTGAGTTTCACAATGATCACGGTCATAAAACGGAGGATTGTAGATTGTTGTAAGGTGAAGTTGAACATTTATTAAAACAAGGATATTTAACCAAATTGTTTAGTAAAATAGGGAAAGCAAACGTATATGAAGAACATGCAGGAGCCCCCAAAACCTCTTTCACCAAAAAGGACGGTTAATGTCATGAGTGGATGAGAAGAGATCAATGACATAACATATACGACATCAAAGAAAGTGTCAAAAATTACAGTTACACACGGGCAAGTTCGACAGGTTTTGGAAGAAGATAGTGTTACATTTGATGATGCAGATGCAAATGGCGTACTAACCCCGCATAATGATACACTAGTAGTATCTTTACTTGTACATGACACTAATGTAAAGCGAGTTTTGATTGATCTAGGTAGTTCCGTGAATATCATTCTAGTAAGAGCGGTAAACTAGATGCAAACTGATGATAAGCTGATATCCAAGGCACACACCTTGTCTGGTTTTGACAACTCGAGCGTCGTAACAAAAAGGGAGATAATACCCACCACATTCGCAGAAGGAGTGGTCAAAGATACGAAATTTCAGGTGGTAGAAATGGATATGGCTTACAATATAATTCTCGACAGACCATGGATTCATGAAATGGACATTGTTCCATCTACCTTACATCAAGTTATCAAGTTTCTATCATAATGGGGGATACGAGAAATCCGTGGTGACTAGCAAGCTTCATGAAGCATTAATTCCGTGGCAGTTTCAAACACAAAACGTGACAAAAAATAGCAATCACAGAATGCAGTTGAGGACACATCAACACAAACCTCAACTGAAGATGGGCAAATAGATGTAGATTCGAGGCCCGATACTATTCAGGAACCAGAAGAAAATGAAAATATCAAAACAACGATCAAGGAACTAGAAGCTGTGGTGTTATTTGTACATTGGTCAGACAGAAAAGTCTACATTGGAACCAACCTCAGCTCAGAAATGAAACGTAAGTCGATTGAATTTTTAAAGACTAACGCAGATTGTTTTGCTTGATCCCATTCAGATATGACAGGTATACCACCGGAGGTAATGACCCACAAATTAAATGAAGATCCATCGTACCCACCTATTAAACAAAAGAAAAGGAAGCAAGGCTCCTTTAAAAACCAGGTGATTCAAGATGGGGTGCAAAAACTTTTAAAAATTGGGTCCATCCACGAGGTAAAGTATCCAGATTGGTTGGCTAATACTGTTGTAGTACCTAAAAAGAATGGTAAGTGGCGAGTTTGTGTAGATTATACTAATTTGAATAAAGCTTGCCCTAAAGATTCTTTCCCATTAACGTACATAGATCAACTAATTGATGCTACAGCAGTGCATGAATTGTTAAGTTTTTAGATGCCTATTTAGGTTATAATCAGATTAAAATGGATCCTCTAGATGAAGAAAAAACTTCCTTCATCACAGATAGGGGGACTTACTGTTACAAAGTCATTCCATTCGGTTTAAAGAATGTTGGGGCCACATACCAAAGGCCAAAATGTTCCAAGAACACTTAGGCAAAACCATGGAAGTGTATATAGATGATATGATAGTCAAATCACAACAAACAAGGGACCATATTCAACACTTGACTGATACATTTCAGATTCTTCGTAAATTTAACATGAAGTTAAATCCTGAGAAATGTGCATTTGGAGTCTCATCAGGTAAGTTCTTGGGATTTCTTGTTTCTAACTGTGGCATTGAAATAAATCCTGCGCAGATTAAAGCTATTGAAGAAATTCCGGATATACTCACGAGCAAAAAAGAAGTACAAAGGCTGACGGGAAGAATAGCAGCCTTGGGCAGGTTTATTTCCAAGTCATCAGAAAAGTGCTTCAAATTCTTTTCAGCTTTAAAAAAGCAAAACCAATTTGAATGGTCTGAAAAATGTCAACAAGCGCTTAAAAATTTAAAGGCGTACCTGTCAAATCCACCATTACTAGCCAAACCAAAAGATGAGAAGAAATTACTTGTCTACCTTGCAGTTTTAGAACTGGTGGTAAGTGCCGTATTAGTTCGAGAAGATCAAGATAAACAATCACCGACTTATTATATTAGCAAATCTTTACTAGATGCTGAGACTCGATATCCTCATTTAGAGAAACTTGCATTAGCTTTGATTATGGCATCTAGGAAACTAAGACCTTATTTCCAATGTCATCCTATTTCTGTGGTAATCGCCTACCCCTTACGTAATATATTGCATAAACAAGAGTTATCTAGTAGATTAGACAAGTGGGCTATAGAACTAAGTGAATATGACATTACCTATTAACCTAGAACTGCAATAAAGTCACAAGTTTTAGCAGATTTCGTGGTAGATTTTAGCCAAGGGATACAGTTGGAAGCAAAAAACAAACTGCAGATATTTAACGGATCTAATCTAGGTACATGGATCTTATTTACTAACGGTTCATCAAATGTAAAAGGAGCAGGTCTGGGCATTGTCCTGGTACCACCTACGGGTGAAACCATAAGACAAGTAATAAAGTGACATCCAATCACTAATAATGAGGCAGAATATGTAACACCCCGTAAATTTGGCTCAGGTATGAATGAGTTAAAGGAGTAGTAAGGTTATATTTTGGACATGTAAAGTCCCATCAGGATGATTATGGGTGAAAATAGTTATTTCAAAATCAAGATGGAAAGTGAGGTGCATAAGATTTGACAAAATCGACTAAGTTTGCAGAAGGTTTGTATTCCAGCAGGTTTTAGTGAAAATGAGTAAGGAATTTGGGAAAATTTAAAGAATAAAAGTTGTATACCTTTGAAATGTATTTCCAACGATATATTATAGAACCTGAACAGATCTCTGTGCAAAAGGTTATGCACGTTTTACAGAACAGTATGCGATATGCGTGCCGGTAGCGCGGCCGCGCTAATTTTGAGGCAATGTTACTGCCGTTTAGCGCGGTCAGTAGTGCGGGAAGGCCTCCAGATGCGCGGGCGCGCTAGTGGGGGTCATTTTAAAGCTATATTTTGTCCCCCACAGCCCTAAAACATAAAAACTTGCTCTAGAAAGGAGAACTCTCAAAAACCTAACTCCTTAAGGGTCCTTCCACCACCCAAGGTAAGTTCTAATGGTGATTCTAAGTTAATTTCAATATCCCAATATCTTATTAACATGTGTAAACCCTCCATATCATTATATATTCGTTTGGGGCATCATTGTTGAGAGAAGAAACCCTAGAACTCGAATTCAAGAAGATTGATCGTCAAAAAGGTAATGTCTTCACCCTCTAATTGATTCTAGCATAGGATTAATGATTATTGCCTCAAGTTCATGAGATACGAGTTGATGGCTTTGATAGAAAAGCATGAACAATTATAGGTTTGGCTTGTTGATATTTGATTATTGGTTAAGGGTGTTGTTTACCTTATGGGTGATAAAAAATAATGTTGATTATAACTATTTGAGACTTTAGAATTTATCTAGGAGCAAGAGAATGGGTTATTGGGTGTAGAGACACCATTAATAAGGACTATGAAGCTTTATTCCACCAAGTGTTTGAGAAAATGCCTAAGTGACCAAAACACGAGTATTATTGCTAATACGGAATCCTTTTGATTTGTATTGATATAGATTGAAGTTGAAGGTGTTGGCGAATGTTGTATTATGCTCAAGAGCAGGAAGTTAAGGTATGTGAGACTAACTCTCTATGTTTGGGATTAATGATTCTCCCTACACTACGTTTCTTTTACGATGTATCAATTGCCTCAAAAATATAGTTAAGCCTAGATCCTTGAATAGTTGTAGAGCTTCTATTCTCTAGCTTCATAACTCGTTCATGACTTTCATTCTGAACGTTGTGAGCACAGTGTGTATTCAATATAGACTTGGTCTTGATGCCCCCGCGTCTTAGTATAGATTACTCAGTATGCCATAAACAGTTGAAGTTTCAGTGTTCATAATCAGTTCAAGAATAAATGTCTCAGTCTAGTCCTATTCAGTATTCTAGTATTATGTAACTCGGTGTGATCCAGTATTCCAGTATTATGTAACTCAATGTGATTCAGTATTTTACTATCATATATTGCAGTATGATTCTCAGTTCCTAATTTTAAATCCTTGAATGTTGAACACGTGTATTTGGGCCTGAGGCCGCAGTTTATGTTTTATGCATCTTTGGGCCTGAGGCCGCAGTTTATGCTTTATGCATTTTGGACCTGAGGTCGCAGTTATATATACGTATACTTGGGCCTGAGGCCGCAGTTTGTGCACATATATATATTGGGCCTGAGGCTACAGTTTAATATTCAGATAAACATGTTGTTCATCATTCAGAAGAGGGAGTATTCATATCCTTACTTCCTTTCAGTTCAATTATTAGTTACCGTTTAGTTATCAGTTATCAGTTATCATATCAGTTACCAGTTATCAGTTTAGTTACCAGTTATCAGTCCAGTTATCATTTATTAGTTATCATTTCATTTATCAGTTATCAGTTATCATATTCAATATCAGCATGTGTTAGTTTATCTCTCGCATTTAGTATGTTCTGATATCACATGTTGATTCAGCCAGCTAGTTGGTTCGTTCGGTCATATGTAGTCAGGCACCGAGTGTCGTGTTATGTCCAGGCCCAGGTTCGGGGCGTGACAGAATATGAAGGTGTGATTGCAGGTTTGGAATTGGCACAAGAGCTCAGAATATACCATGTCGTAATAAAAAACGACTCAAAGCTTGAAGTTAACCAGATGCAGGGGACTTATACAGCCAGAGAGGCGAGGATGCAACAATACCTAGAAAAGGCACGGGATTTGGTGAGGCAATTTCAAACTTGGAAAGTCATGCAGATACCAAAGGAGGAAAATGCGAAGGCAGACGCTCTAGCTAATCTTGCATATGTTGCAGAAGTAACAAATGAAAAAAACGCTTCCGTGATTCATTTGTTTCATTCAGTACTTGATCAAGACAAAAATGAGGTAAATTACAATAATCTAACTTGGTATTGGAGGAACGAGATTGTCAATTTTTTATAGTATCGAATATTACCTGAAGATAATAAAAAGGCCCAAGCACTTCACAAAAAAGCTGCTCGTTACTGTTTAAATCAGGGCAATCTTTATCGAAAAATATTTTGTGATCCTCTAGCAAGATGCCTCGGGCATTCTCAAACGGAATATGTGATGGGAGAAATACATGAGGGACATAGTGGAAATCATGCTGGAGGAAGATCTTTGGTAAAAACCATGATTAGACCCTGCTATTATTGGCCAAAAATGGAAAAAGTCACGGAAAATTTTGTGGTAAAATGTGACAAGTGCCAAAGATATGGTAACAACATGCATCGACCAGTTGAATTATTACATCCAGTCGTTGCTCCATGGCCTTTTATGAAGTGGGGAATGGATATCGTAGGCCCACTACCACAAGCCAAAGGCAAGGTAAGATTTTTGTTAGTGCTTACTAACTATTTTACTAAGTGGGTAGAAGCGGGAGCTTTCAAACAATTACGAGAAAAAGAGGTCTGAGACTTCATCTGGAGAAACATCATATGCCGATTCGGGGTGCCAAAGGAAATCGTTTGTGATAACGGTCCGCAATTTATAGGTGCACAAATCACAGAATTTTTCCAAAGTTAGCGAATTAAAAGAATCACCTCAACGCCTTACCATCCGGTGGGTAATGAACAAGCTGAATCAACAAATAAAGTCATTATTAACGACTTGAAGAAAAGACTGGAAGAATCTAAAGGTAGTTGGCCTGAGGTACTACCTGGAGTCTTGTGGGCTTACCAAACAACAACAAAAATAAGTACGAGAGAAACACCGTTTTCACTTGTATACGGGGCTGAAGCCTTAATTCCAGTCGAGATAGGGGAACCAAGTACGAGATATACTCAAGCTACTTATGAATCGAACAGAGGAGATGCGGGTAAACTTGGATTTACTTGAAGAAAGGAGGGAAACTGCATTAATAAAGATGGCAGCGTAAAAATAAATTATTGAATGATATTATAATTGGAAAATACTTCAAGATTGGGGACTATGTACTCAAGAAAGTTTTCCAATCCACGAGGACAACCAACGCAGGAAAGTTGAGTCCAAATTGGGAAGGGCCTTATAAGATTCATGGTATCGCAGGAAAAGGAGCATACGAGCTTGAAACATTAGATGCCAAGATTCTACCTTCAAATTGGAATGATGTGCAGCGTAAAAATAAAAGATTGAGCGATATTACAACAGAAGGGCTAATCTTAGATATTTTAAGACTAGGGACTGTAATATTACTAACCATTTTAGATGATAGGCAAAAAGCTAGCCCGCAATAAATGATGACATTAGACCCAAAAGACATGCAAAATACTTAATTACTAGTCTAGGGTTACAACTATTCTGATGGAAATTTAAATGGATTAAGCAGTCTTCATCTAAAATCGTACCTCCGAGTCCCGTATATTTTTCCTTTTCAGGAAAAGGACCGCATAGAAGGAATAATCAAGTACTCGAGATTTCATACTTCAAAGCTCAAACACTTGGGGGACTATATAATATACATATATCATATGTATAAGGAAGGAAAAGAAGGCTAAAACAATTAAATTTCAAGTCAAGCCTAAAGTCTACTCAATAAATATCAAGTTCAGAGCAAAGTCACGAGCCAAAAATGCAAGCCGGAACCAAAAACCTATGAAGAATACACTCGTGGATACGAATTTCAAAATCACGAATGTTTAGGTTAAAGGCAGTATTTAGCCATGGGTCATCAAGAAACCCTTAGATTTTCTTTTTTGCAAATCTGTTGTAAAGAAATTAGTTATGGAAGCGTAATAGAAGATATTTAAATACATGTAAGATGTTATTTAAACTTGACAAAGTTCAAATGAAAACTTTATCAAAGTTATTCCAAGAAACATGTGTGTTCCTATTTCTCCTTTCATATGTTTACACCATTATGAAGTTGAGACGTCTTCTTCATTAAATGTCGTATATAAAAGGGCCCTATTTTATAATTCATGTTTGATTCAAAAAATCCATGAAGTTAATTAAGCATTTCTAAAAGTGCAAAAAGTCAAAAGGGTAAAGCAAAAACCCATGTATTAAAAAGCAAGACCTTGGACTTATAAAAAAGCAAGGCAAATTACTAAAAGAGTATAGCAGAAACTCGAGAGAATTAAGTTAAAACGAAAACTTTATAATATTAAGTTAAAACTAAGTATGAACTTAGTCATAAACTGATTGTCATTCTAAAAGCCTCGAAAAGAACTGGAGACATACTGTTACAAAAAACGTAACCCCTAAGTGAGACCAGGGGTAATACCACTACACATTCCACCAAAAAAAAGAAAAAAAAGGAAGTCAAACTTCACAAATAAATTTTCACTATGGAATAGGTTCAGAAGAAGAGTTCAAGACGACATCATTAGCAACAAAAGGCTCGATTTGGTCTGAAGGAGCTGGGACATCCACCGCACCAGGATCAGCTTCAACATTCTCGGGAGTATCAGCCATGGGAGAAGAAAAACTTTGGCCTTGCTGAGTTTTTCAATGGTCTCTTTAATCTTTACTAACTCAGCATCCAAGTTAAAACCTTCTTGGCTAACCTCCATAAGGGTATCATGGCGCGTATATGGCCCAACTTACTTCGACAACAGCTTTGTCCTCAATAGCCTCGTAGTCTCTTTCCAATGATCAATTTCACTCTTGAGTTCCTCCCTCTCATTCAAAGCAGCATCGTAAGAAGATTGTAAAGGGGCAAGGGAACTCTCCAAAAACTTGACCTTATCAGAAGACACACGGAGATCTTCTTGGGTCTGGGTGAGTGTTTGAACAAGCTCACCTGCATAAACCTCTTTCTCATTCAACAAGGCCTTCAAACCTCTGATCTCCTCGGAGGCTTTGGAGAGTTGTTCAGCAAAAGATGACTCGAGGAGATTTTTATCCTTGCCTGCTTGGTTGGAAGAAGCCTTTTCAACTGCTAACTCCAATGCCATGACCTTCAACTGCTGCTCTAAGGTACATTTATTTTCTTCTAAAACTTCCATCTCAAGCTGGAGACTTTCATACTGTTCTTTCCAATTATCTGCCTCAATCTGGTAATCATGCATCAATTGCTCTATATGGGAAACCCTTTTCATCATCTCTTTATCGATGTGATTGATCTATATATAAGCAAAGGGGTAAGAATTTCAGTAGAAAGAAAATGGAATAGAACATGAAAAAAACATCAACACCTTCAGTGATGATTGCACTATGTCATTCATCCAAGTCAAAGAACTATGACTTTCTAGCTTGGACTTTTCAACGGAACCAATCATGGGTTTCAACCATACGTCATCTTGGCCAGACTTCTTTAGAATATTACCATCGACAGATATTTTAAGCTCGAATTCTTTAAACCCTGAACCAGAGATTCTGGGTTCGTTCCCCAGCAGAGTCGCCAGAGCTGTCGCACCTACTTTTTGCCGCGCCTGCGGGGCGCGTGGGGAGTTTTCTCCAATTAAAGGACAGTCGAAACGGGATTTATTTAGTTATTTCAGAGTCGCCACCTGGGAATTTTAAGGCGTCCCAAGTCACCAATTTCAATCCCTGAATCGAGGAGAATATGACTCTGTTTATTATTCTGCGAACCAGAAATCCTGAGTAAGGAATTCTGTTAATCCGGAAGAAGGTGTTAGGCATTTCCGAATTCCGTGGTTCTAGCACGGTCGCTTAACTGTTTTTATTATTGGCTTAATTATCTTGATTTTTATTAAATATATTGATGTTACATGATTGTTTGCTACCGCTTATACTTATTGTGTTTGAGGACCCTTCTTTGAATCGAATTACGCGTACATATATTCGTGTTTTAAAAATTGCGGACTTGTGTCACGCGTACGTGTACACAATAACTTTTGATAATATATTTATTAAGCAATCCTTTTTCAAAATTGTGTCGAATCAAGAATATCTGTTTTTCTTGAATAGTGAACCGTACATCTCGGGTTTTTATGAAATTGATTTAACGCCTTTGGAAAAATCCTTTTATTAAATATTCGTTCGAAATTGCGCGTACGCATAATCCGAATTTTTATTTTTTAAAAATATAATCAGGGTACGCGAACGTATCCCTAATTGCGCAAAATATTTGTAATGGTTTAGGGATTTTCCACAAATTGTTTATTATATTCATGTATTTCTTTTATGTGAAAATCATGAGAAACTCCTATTTAGAGGCCTATAAATTCTTTGAAAAGAGTTCGCAATCTATTAACGGTTGTTCGTCGATTATGATTTCCGAATATAAATTATATTCATTCCAACTATTCAAATTCAAAGAACAGAATAAAAATATGATTTTTTTAAACAAATATGTCATATATATATATGCCAAAGAATAAATTGCATATGAAACTGAAAATAAATGATTCATAAAGGAAGGAAATATTTTCCGAGAATTTTTATTATTTACTTAATGCAAATTCTATTTCTAATTATCATTGATGTAAAGTGTGGCAATTTATGCTTGTACATCTCTTTTCATTCTCATATACTCGCTTTTAATCTAATAGGCCTAATTATTTGGTCACTTTGTTTTATGAAGGCAAATAGGCATCGAGTTTATAGGAAAGGAGTTATTATACAAGTTACTTCAATAAAATTACCTTACATACAACCTAACTGTATTTCGTAAACATTCATAATGTTTTAATATCGTAACAAGCTATATCATATCACCTTTCACCAACGCTTATACACACATCTATTATCTTTATAAACATATACCATCAAGACCATCTAAACCTTATTTAACAATAAGAATTAGTAGTGTAGTTTTCTTGATATTTCTACATTACTCTTTACTTAACTAACAACACCATAAAATTTAAATAATGGCCCACTTTATGCCATTGTTTCCTATCTTGACAATCTTAATCACAACCATACTTTAATGAAAATTTGGAAAATTAACCTTGTTACAACACTTATGCAGTCTTCAATAAAAGATATTTAATTTACAGTCATTCTATCAACATATACTACTTATTTGATCCAGAAAATAAAACTGAGTTTTTAATTAAAGAACTCATATGAATAAAGATAGTATTACAATTCAATCTTCATTTTATCCGTCATACTGAATCTCTTTCCAACATAGAATTTAAAAGGATATGTACCTGGAAATGGAGGTAGAAGAAGTAAGTTTCAGCAGTTGCAGCAGTAACTAAATCAGCAAAATACCAGTATTCCCACAGATTTAAACAATAATAAGACCCAAAGAACCCAGATGCACAGTGACAGCACTCTTTAAGAATTTTCAGAATTTTTAACTGAACAATGTTATTGAACAAATCCGAACAGACTTACTGAAAAGAAATAATATCAGATTTCAGTTTTCTTTCAGTTTCCTAAAATCTGCCTTAAGCTCTATCTCTCTGTCTGAAAACTGATCCTAAAAATCTGTTTGCTTCCCCAATTTCATACTCTCTTTTTCTCTTAAAACTCCTTTAAAGTCAAAAAAAAAAACTGACTGCCCTCTATTATGAAAAGTTGATTTCTCTCTCTCTGGAAACTGATTTTTTCTCCCTTCCAAAATCTCTTCCCGTCTGCCTTAAGGTCTGTCCAGCCCCTGTATTTATACAGGGCTGGTTGCACCTTTTTCATGGTGGCTGGACCCTTTTTCCCTTTAAAAATTAAAAAGTTTCCATTAAAACTACTTTTTAATACTTTATGTGATCCTAACATGATTTTCAGCAGCCCCATTATCCCTTGTTCCCCTTTATTACTTAAATTATAGCCATTACATTCCACTTTCAGCCCACTACTATTATCACATTACCCTACTGTTTCTAACCCAGAAATACCTACTGTGATCACTATTATTACTGCCTTAAATGTAAAAATCATAACAGAATTTACAAAACAGATTTAAAAATCTGTTCAAACTTAATTATCAACCTGATTTAACACAGCTAATACCAATTCTCTTAGGTTCTGGACTGAATCCTAAGAATGTAAACATTCTATCACAATTACATCTAATCATCATTTGTAAACTTGAACTCAAACTTGACAATATTACACTAGGTTCAGCATAATAATGCAAACTGAACTTATAATTGAACTAAGATCAAACATACACAGGAGCATTGTCAATATACTGACAATGCCCTTTTCAGAAAACAACATATACAGCATACATTTGAATTCACTGATTCACAAACAAACATGATTTAATTGACGAGTATTAATCAGTTGACTATTTACAACATCTGTCAATAATTAGTCTAAAATAATAGAAGCAGACTGTTTTTTTTATTAGCATTATCATAAGTGAGAATTCATAATATAACTAATCGACGAACTTAATCGAGTCGATTACTTACATTATGAACAATCATAACCAATTGAAACAGTTTCATATTTGACCATATAGACGGGCATGAGACAAAAGTGACAGAATTAATCAAATAAAATCGTGAAAAATTAACAAGCTATTAAGACAAACAACAACACACGTAGAATACACAAAATAATAGAAAAAATACCTTTGAATCTTCAATTTTAATCCGACTCGAACTCAGCTTGGATTTGGATTTTTGTTTGAAATCAAACAGACCTTAGTCGAAGTATTTTCCACTGAAAATACTTCGACTAAGGTCGATTGAACCTCAATCTTTACTTAATCTGAACAGAATCCGAAAGTTTGGTATTTTTAGGGTTCTTAAAAATTCGATTTGGGATTTAACCATTTCTGGTCAGATTCGAGAAGAACCAAACATGACACAAGGGTGAGGGTAGCCTAGGGGTCATTTGGTGTCAGCTTAAAACAAATCTGAGCTTGTTCTTGTTTGGTCCGAATCTTCAAAAGAAGATTCGAGAAGCTCGGAACTGATTCGAGCCAAACAAACAACAGATCCATACTCAGGATGACTAGGGGAAGCTATGGTGTTAACTAGGTGCTGATTGGTTTAGATCAGGTTTTCAGGCCAACCTTCGATTTAAGATTCGAAGGGTTGGGGCCTGATTCGAAGGAATCTAAGGTCATATTCGTGTAGGGGACGTTCAGAGGGTTCTGGGGTGTCAAGATGGTGACCGGCGGCGTTGATGCCGCCGGGTTTCAGGCGGTGGAATCCTAGGGCGGCTAGGGTTAGGAGTGGGGGTTTGGGGGGACGATGATGAACAGTGTAGGGGGGGGTGTTCAGTTAGGGGCCGGGGTAAGGCTTGGGATTTATATAGGGGTGGGGTGGATTGGTATCGTCCGTTGGATCAAGTAGAATGGATGGCTAGGATCAATCCACTTAACCAAACGACATCGTTTGGTTTAAGTTGGGGACGGGTTGAACCGGGGCAGTGGATCGGGTAATGATCACGGGTTAGGGTGATGAAATCTTGGCCGTTGGATGGACTTAATCCAACGGCCCTTGATGAATGATCACCAAACGACGTCGTTTGGCGTAGCTGCATTGAATTGGACCGGACAGGCTATTTTGGATTGGGCTGGGGGGAATTAATTCACTTGGGCCTGGATTTTAATCCAGGTCCAATTTCCTTTCACAATTTATATATATTTTCTAATTTTATTTAAATTATAAAAAATCATAATAAAAATTATAAAACAATTTTTAACCTTACACAAAAATATTAATTACTTTATAACAATTATTTAACACATAGTCAAAAACATTAAACACACAGTGGGATATTTAAAATAGAACTAACGCATATGTTTTTTTTTATTTATTTAAATTATCTTTTAAAATGCATAGTTATATCCTATATGCATGCAACATGTATTTTATTTTATTTTTCATCTTATCATGACAAAGTAAACATTTACGGACATAAACAAATATTTAACACCACGCAAATTCAGAAATTACACAGTAAAAGAAATTTATTTTATTTTTGATTTATTTTGGAGTAGTTTTTCGTAAGGCAAAAATCACGTGCTCACAGTGAGGACTGTAGAGGAAGTCATAATAACTTGAGGCGGGGAGAAACAGCAGAAGTAAAAACAAGCAAAGAGCATTCCATTGGGATAGACACGGGGAAAGAGGCAAGAGGTACTTCATCATACACCAAATTAAAACCTTCACTATTAAACCCACGTGAAAAAAGTTGTTCAACTGAGTCACGAGCTGCCATAGGAGTATCTTCGTCAGAACTCACCAAGGTGGCTTCAACAGGCTCGATCACAGGAACAGAATGGGGAGGAGTAGCTTCGTCATCCGAAATGACGCGTCTTCTGGCCCGTGTCCTTCTAACCAAAGAACTTACATCCCGTTCCTCTTCCTCCTCAGAATCCTGGGGTTTGTCAGTTTTCCTTTTTGATGAAGAACCCAAGATTATCTCTTGAGCTCTTGCCAAAGAAAGTCTAGAAGCTGCAATCGATTCAGCACTAACACCACGAATAGAATACCCTGATAAAAAAAGGGTCAAATACATTCTAAAGGAAGAGTGAAGAAAAATAGAAAGAAAAAAAGTAAAGTTTTTACTATGAGTCTTAACCTTCCAACCAAACCTGTTTGAAAGGTATTTTTAAGATCTAATCTCCATCGGAGCAATGGTCAATAATTTCTCTACCCAACCACGAAAATTGGGAATTTCTTACAGTTCCCATGGTTGCTGAAAAAAGAAAAGTGAAACAGTCACGGGAAGAACAAACCCTTTTCTAAAAAAAAGGGAAAAAGAGAAGAGAGAAAGTTGTAAAATTACACTTACGTGCAAAATTTCACTTTTCAGGGAATGGTATATTTTCTTCACCTACTAACCCTACAATAGGAGCAGCAGCAAATCTGGCGTACTAGCCATGGTCCTTGTCATCCTCAAGACTGACTAAAACCTTCTTACTCCTCGCTACCAAAGTAAAGATCCCATGTCGGAACAATTTAGGGGAGTAGAGGTAGGTCAGATGAAAAAAGTTAAAAGGAAATTGAGCCAAGTTAGCCAAGTACCTTAGACAAGCAACAACCCTCCACACAATGTGGCCAATTTATCCTAAACAAAAATTGAAAAATCGACATAACTCGATGATAACAGGATCAATGGGGGGTCTAAAATTCAGTGTAAAGGGATGCGTATACACGAAATAAAAGCCAACCTTGAAGGACGTGATCCTTTGATTTGCATTAGGAATTATAATTGGAAAGTTAAATTTCCAATGGCGATCTCTACGGACAACAGATATCAAACCTTTAGTAATCTGAGACGGGTAAACATTAACACGATCAAGAGAGGACATAGAAAAAACTTGATTCCTAATCGACTCTCTATCAGTTTAAAAAGAAAGTTCAGAGGGGATAATTTTGTCTACTATGGGTTCACGAACTGGTTCATTAGAGTCCTTACTTCTGGCAGAAGATCTATGTGGAAGAGAACCCATAGTTCTAGAAGAAGAAAGAGGAGTAGAACTAGGAAGAGGCAAAGAAGCACCTCGAGTAGATGTTGATCCTAAACTGCGTAATCTTCCCCTCTTCTGCTTCTAGTAGGAGCAAGAGGAAGTTCATCAACAATAAGAACTTTTGGG
The DNA here is from genome assembly GCF_000715075.1 of Nicotiana tabacum. Taxonomy (NCBI): domain Eukaryota; kingdom Viridiplantae; phylum Streptophyta; class Magnoliopsida; order Solanales; family Solanaceae; genus Nicotiana; species Nicotiana tabacum. The sequence continues at coordinate 16,985,810 of NC_134090.1, read as the reverse complement.
GGGTTAGGGTTCGAAGAAGACATAGCTGTACGAGGAAGAAAAGAAAAATTGAATATTCAAAGATGGAAAATTTTTATGAGAAAGAAAAAGACAAAGGTTATATTTATACTCAGAAGCAACCGTCAAACAAAAAGATAATAATGAGAACGTCATGATAGAAACTGTCACTTCGTGATTGATGTAAGCCGTAAAAAAGCCTTAAAAGGCACTAAAGAGTTGCAGAACCAATCAAACGTCATCACGTGTCACATGCATTAAATGGAAGTCACATGCGAAGCGTTAGTTCTGGAGAAGGTATAATGATACGTAGAATGGCGGCAAAAATTTCCGCTTTAATGAGATCCACTTCCCAAATATTCAATTGATGAATAAATGGCAAGTGGGGGGACTATCTGTATTGGGAAAAATCAAGTTAACATATGGAATTAATTATGTGCTGACATGTCAAGACACGTGGATCAATGAAAGAGTGACAGTTGGCAAAGAGTATTCGAAGAGACACGAGCCTTAATAGATACAGGCAAAAATTCAAGAAAATAGGAAGGAGCGGTTACTCGGACCTCTTGGTAATTTGAAGAGACATCGGAGTAATGAACCTAGATAGCAAAAAGTACAGATACATATTATCCGTAATTAATGAGCATCAATGATGGAAAACTTTATAGAATTTTCATGAAACAGTAACGATTGTCAATTATAACGTTACATTAATGTCATTAATTGCTCATAATGGCTCTGTTATGAGAGGAAAGAAACGTATTACTTAGAAATAGCTATAAAAGGAGAGAAATAAACATTTGTAAGGACAGAGAATATTATTGGAATACACTGATTTACTTTGTTTTTTTTTACTTACTCATCTATCATTTAAGTCAATTCTTCTTATTTGTCTTATATTTGATTATCAGTAATCTGAGTTCTTCTAAAATTAAGCTTTGACCGAATTTCTTATTTTCTGATTAAACAGGAATGTTTATTAACACTGCTGCAGCAAGAACCAAGAGCAGGGGTTTAATTCCGGATTCGGACAAATTTAATAACTTTATTTAAACACTATATTTATATTAGAAAATACTCTAAATATATATAAATATTTTATTACAAAGTAATGACTAAAACAAGTTATGAATTTTACGACAAGTTCAGAAAGTTTGATTTTTATATCTCGATGGGCGGCGGTGATGGAGGAGGGGGTTGGAGAAAGTTAGATGTGGTTGGGTAATTGCTTTTGTTAGAAGGAAGTTTGTGACAGTTATTGGTGAGCTTTTTGTGCTTAGTATAATTATTTTAATCGTGTTTATTATTTGCACTTTTTAACCTAAGTTGACAACTGCAAGTTGAAACTGAGTGACTGACACGGCTTTGGGATTGATAAATTTGATTTTCCTTTTTTAAAATAGGATGTAGACAAAAAGGGGGAGAGGATAATTTTGTATTTATTGATATGAACGAAACAACACAATGTGTATTGTCAAGCATATACTCAACGTGGTGTTCATTATTTGTTCGTATGGACAACATAATGTGTATTGTCAATGCACAACATTAACTATCATGTCCTCGGCTTAATTTTATGATTTTAAGAAAAATTAATTATTATTATTATGTAAGAAAATAATACGTATATATATATAAGACAACACTAAAAAATGGAGTAAGAAATTACTCAAAATGGAGTAATACAAAGTAAATATCAAGGGACAGGAGTAAAAACTTTAAAACCCACGGCCTCATAGCCTAACTCACTTACGAGACGACAAAGGGCAACCCGGTGCACAAGGTATCCCGTGTTCATGCAGAATTCGAGAAAGTGCCACACCCTGAAGTTTATTATGTAGACAATCTACCTTAATGTAATTATTAGTGGCTGCTTCTGTGGCTCGAATTCCTGACCTATAAGTCACTTATAAGACGGCAAATTGTAATAAAATAATAATAGTCCAATATTTTGTTTAAGCAAAATTCCGTGTGTGCGATTGCCGAATACAGTTCTTGATTTCTGAGTTTGGTCAGAGTTTAATCTGGGATAGAAATTCTGAGTCAGTTAAACAATAAATATATATCTACTGACCTGAAACCATGTAAAAAATGATTGGAGATCTGATTTCATGACTTGTACATATTACATCCATACAATTATATTTTTTTTTTAAAATTCTTATCCCATGACTAAGAAGTATAGTAAAGAGATTTGATATGGGTTCTTCTGTGTGTTACATCTTTCATGTCTTTTAAAATAACATCAAAATTTATCCTAAAAAGGAAAGGCCTGTTTGGTTTTGTTTTTTTCAGTTCTAAAATATCATGCCAAGAAAAGCAGCCTTTGCCATTACATTAGATCACTTAAGTCTGTATTTTTCTTGGTCCACAGCAATACGACAAATTTGCAATTATTTGAAAGATCAGTTGCAATTGTCGAGAGGATCATAATTTTGATATATTGAGTCACAAACTGGTCATTTAAAGTGGTTAAATAAAATTAAACTAAATAGCCGCTAACTGTGCACGCCGCTTAAATTAAAAATAATCCACGAATATATATTATAGGTATAGTATGTATAAACGTATATAATTTATATATATCGGCTAAAAAAAGTAAACAATGAATCCGACCGTAAAGTTATGTAAAGATTCCTAAAACAAAAAGGTCCAATGGGAGTTACAATTAATTCTTGTTTATCTCTTCTTCTACCATGTGGGAAGGAGAGAATGGTATTATACTATCGAACTGAAATGTTCCTTGTGGTACTGCTTTAAATAAAATGACAAAAATGGCCCCTTACATTTGCGGATAGTTTTAAAACAGTTCCTTAAATATATTTATGAGCAGTTTTGATCCTTTAAGTTTGTCAAATATAAGTATTTTCTGATATTGCAAGTTTTGGAATTGACGGGACTTTCATGGTGTTCCAGATAAATTATTTAATTTATTGAACAATACTTGTTAAATTTAACAGCCAGAATTTGTTAAATATTTGAAGGAGACAGAAAATGCTTACCCTTGGCAAATTCAAGGGGCTATTTTAGACCTACTCAAACATGAGTAACCATTTTTCCATTTTCTTAATATGTTTAGTATGCTTGACATGCTTACTAATAAGTCCACGATTACTTACTTTACACTAATTAAACAAATCAAAGTTAGATAAAATCATACATTAAAATTGATTTGTGGCATCGCCATGTGAATAATATTTTTGATATTGCAAATGGTAATTGTGCACTACTTGATTTTTTTCCAAAATAGGTTACGAAATTACGATGATTTATTCTCAGTAGCCCCTAACTATACCATGTGCAATAGACATAATGAAAATGAAGATGAATGATTACAGCAAAGTACAGCCCATACCACATGTAATAATATAGCTACTCATTACTCTCTATGCCTTTTTGATGTTGAATTATTTAATTCATAACAGTACAGTAAATAACTAGTGGAAGTTGTAGCAAGTATACCCATATAGTAGCAAGTGACAGTGAAACTAAAATGGGAAAAAGTTTAAAATTTTGGTCAATTCCTTCTTTTTCAATTTCTTTAGTTACATGATATTAGAGGCGGATTCAAAATTTTGAATTTATGTGTACGTCCATGACGGAAGGCAGGCTAATGAGGGCGGGCCAGTCAAGTAGGACATGAAGGCTTCTAGGATGTCAAATTTTTGAAGAAGGGGTGTACATGTCATCTTAGACGAATTCCATATCGAAATGGGAGAAAAAAGTGAAGAGCTATATAATGCACGACACAAGTTCACATGCTACGTGCGCTTTAACTTGAAATGGTGTAGCCCAAAAAGACAAATGCGTGTGGGCCTAGGCCCAAAGCGGACAATACGTATCATGAGCTTGGGTCGTGACGTTATAAGGGGAGAAATTCAAAAATAGCCAAATTTACAAGTGGTCATTCAAAAATAGCCACAGTTTCAAAAGTAATCGAAATTTAGCCACTTTTCATGTAAAAATAAATCTGAACGAAAACACTGTTCAAAATTCGAAAAAATACTCCAGCATAATATACTGGAGTTCCAGTATAATATATCGGTTCAGCATAATATGCTGGAAGTTCATACACAGGTGCATCGAACTTCAGTATATTATACTGGACCGGTCTCTGTTGCAGCAAAATAGTGACTATTTTTCAATGACTTGGCAAACACTGACTATGTTTGAATGACCAGTCCAAAAACTGGCTAGCCTGCGCTATTTTAACCGTTATAAGAAGTAGTTGCATGAGGTGAAAATCTCACGTACGATTCTATTCTGGATCTTTATGATCTTCTGTTTTAATTAATGAATAAGGAGTACGCTTTAAAAAAAAGAAAAGATTATCCTACAACCACCCTCGAGTATATACTTCAAAAGAAATTATACTAATTTGGTAAAATGTTCACCCGTAAACCTGCAGATTCTTAAATTACTTTGGTACATAACGTTCCCAAAATGGGGACTATATCGATCGATAGGCAAATTTTTTTTACTTTGTTTCATTCCAAACCACAATATAGTTGTTTGGCATAAATGAAATCACAAACTACCAGTCAAGCAAAATTAAAAGTCAAATCTTCTTTAATAGAAATCTCTTTAGTGATATGATAGCCAAAACAATCTTAAATATATTATATATACTAATTAATATTTCAAGATTCCGTTGACATTATTTTGCAATTAAGAAATGAAGGATAGATATTGAAAGTCTAGGATTCTTAAGTAAACTTTGAAATCAAAGAATAAAGTGATAGTAGTTAAATAAGTTAACATTAGAATATTGATGTTTTCTTGTTTAGCCCGACCTTAGAGCTTTATTTACTGTTATCAAGGTAGAGAAAAGCAGTAAATGTCGCACAACACAATCATTGGGATTTGGGACATAGCTATAAGACATAATCAATAGGATTACATGATTTTGCATGAAATTCATCAAAAGATAAATTTAAAAAAAAAAACAATCAAGAGAATGTCATTAATTGTATTTCAAGACTGGAGTATTAAGAGTGGCACCCCACAACATTTTGTTGGCTGTCTTTAAATCCATATATGTGTTACGTTTCTTTAATTACTCGTGAGGAGGAGTGGATGACAGTTTTTATTTTTTGAGTTTCCTTTTTTTTTTTTTGTAAACTAGAGAAACCCCAGTCGTTATTCTTATGCGTTCTGGGTATACTATGATCCAGTGCTATAGCTGGCAAATCATACTATAGAAATAAACTACACTAGACAAGCCTCGTGCGACAAACTCGACAGAAAAAATATGCATGGGGTTTCGATTTAGATTTGTTACTATTGTATTATTAAAAATTTATCAAGAGCTTATTTATGAGATATTATTACAGTTTTCTGTTCTTTTTTCTTCATTTTTTTTAAGTTTTAAGTAACCTGATTCATATATTTAGTTGAAATATTTAATTTTAATAAATAATTTTTTTAAAAAAAATAGTTGCCTATGGAGTAAAAATTTTTAAAAAAAAGGTCACAAATTTCAAATTCTAATGAATATAGAAAATTAGACTTAACAATAAAAAAGAATAAAAAGAGTACGCAATTTAATTTATTCAATGCTATTCATCTTTTATTTTTGAGAGAATAGATAGCTTAGCAAGAAAAGGAGAAAAGATGGAGGGCAAAAGAAGAGGAAAAAGGAATATTAATGTTAAAATGTGAATTACCCAACAATCACCATCAATAATGTCAATCACATGATTAAATAGTTCTATTTTATTTTTATATGGATCTTGTACTTTTTTAGCTCAAACTAATTAATATTTTTATGAAAAAAACTAAAGATAGTACCCGCTATTAATACAAAATTGAAGCCTTAAAAAAATGGGAACCTAAAGTCATTGCTGGCCTTCAGCAGGCACTCAAGAGAATAAGTGAAGGAGAAGGATACTACTGTTTCATCAACCGATTTGGTTCTTTCTATTTTTTTATTTAGGAAAATGACATTGTATTCTTTCAAAATAATAGCCAAAAAATATATTTTTTGTATAATTTTGTATATATATATATATATATATATATTGTTTGTTATATACAAAAATTATATAAATTTTATACACTTTTTCGGCTATCAAATGTAAATAATTTCTCGAGGAGGCTAAAAGTAAAAATGCTCACTTTTTTTCACTGCACGTTCTTTACATTTTAACATTTGTAGTTTATTTTATCTACTTCTTACACAGCAAAATAATAAAATATCAAGCAGAATCGATATGATATCTTTGATTAAAGGAGGAATTATTATCATTCTGTTATGATACACATTATGGTGGATGTTTACTTCTCTTCCATGATCTTCATCTCAAATGCTTAATGACATATTTTGTATGTTCAATGACATATTCATGATATATTTTCTTCACTTTTTATGCCAGACTTTGTAATAAATAGGAAAATACACACAATTGAAGAAGAAATAAGAATCTCTCTTCATCTCTTTCTCTCTATATCTCTTAGTTTGTTTTTGCTTGTTCTATATTGTTATTTTGGGTTATATTTTATAACACGTTATCAGCACGAGGCTCTACCATCTCAAGAAGTTCTTTGAGAAAATTAAGCAAATATGGATATCTTTCAAAGCAAACTTGGATCAAAGTTCAATTGTAAAAATATTTACTTAATTGATTCATGCACGACACATACAATATTCAAAGAGAAAAAATATTTCTCTCATTTAATTATGTGTAAGGCAGATATTACTACAATTTCTGGTAGTAGTAATCTAATTGAAGGCTCTGGAAGAGCTACTTTAACTCTGCTTAAGGGAACAATAATTATCATAGAGAATGCAACGTTCTCCTCCAAGTCCAAGAGGAACTTGTTGAGTTTTAAAGATATCCTTAGAAATGGATTTCATATTGAGACAATAGATGAGAATAATATGGAATATCTCATCATTACCAATAATGTCTCTGGCAATAAAAGAGTTATTGAGAAGTTCTCATCTTTATCTTGTGGCCTGTATTGGACAAAAATTAGTGCAATTGAGGCACATTCTATCGTAAACTAGAAGGTTATTAATTCCAATAATTTTGTACTTTGACATGATCGATTGGGCCATCCTGGATCAATTATGATGAGACGAATCATAGAAAACTTAAATGGGCATCCATTAAAGAATTTGAAAATTCTCTTAAATAATGAATTTTCCTGCACTTCTTGTTATCAAGGCAAGTTAATTATTAGACCATCACCAACAAAGGTTGGGTTTGAGTCCCCAGCGTTTTTGGAACGTATACAAGGGGACATTTGTGGACCTATTCACCCACATAGTGGGTCATTTAGATATTTTATGGTCTTAATATATGCATCTTCTAGATGGTCTCATGTATGCCTATTGTCATCTCGCAACCTCACGTTTGCAAAATTATTGGCACAAATAATCCGATTACGGGCACAATTTCCCGATAATCGAATTAAGTCTATTAGACTTGATAATGCTGCTGAGTTTTCATCCCAAGCATTTAATGATTATTGCTTATCAATTGGGATAAAAGTGGAACATCATGTAGCTCATGTTCACCCTCAAAATGGTCTTGCAGAGTCTTTAATTAAACGTCTGCAATTGATAGCAAGACCGTTACTCATGAAAACGAAGTTGCCCACTTCTGTTTGGGGTCACGCCATTTTGCATGCAGCAATGCTAGTTCTTCTCAGACCGACAAATTATCACAAATATTCTCCGTTGCAATTAGTTTTGGGTCATGAACCTAATATATCTTATCTAAGAATTTTTGGATGTGCTGTATATGTGCATGTAGCACCCCCATATCGCACCAAGATGGGTCCCAAAAAAGGTTAAGAATATATGTTGGGTTTGAATCGCCCTCCACTATTCGCTACCTTGAAACATTAACAGGAGATTTGTTTAGTGCTCGATTTGCAGATTGTCGATTCGATAAGGCATTTTTACCAAAATTAGGGGAAGAAATTAGTGAAACCAAACGTGAAATTTTGTGGAAAAATACACCATTGTCTCATCTTAATCCACGTGCCTCTATTTGTGACACAGAGATGCAAAAGATTATCCATTTGCAGAAAATAGCAAATCAAATGCTAGATGCATTTACGGATCTGAAAAGGTTAACAAAATCATATATCCCTGTAGAGAATGTTCCAATCCGTATTGATGTCCCTATTGGACAATCTTCTAGTGTCATAGCTAATGAGTCAAAAGCACGCCTAAAATATGGCAGACCATTAGGTTCTAAGGATCGAAATCCTAGAAAAAGAAAAATAAATGATCAAGATGACACTACGAAAGAGTCTCATAAAGAAATTCACGATTTAACCAATCCTGAGATTCATGAGGAAATCACTGAGCCTGAGACTCAAGAAAATAAGGAACTACCAATAAATCCAATCGATATTGAGATAAATTTGAATCGAGTGGATATAGTGGTGGATTATGTTTTTGCATATAATGTTGCATCTAGCATTATTCAAGAAAGTGAGGATCTTGAACGTCAATCTGTTGGAGAATGTCGACAAAGACTTGATTGGCCAAAATGGCAAGAAGCAATCCAATTAGAGTTAAGTTCACTTGCAAAACGTGAAGTTTTTGGGCCTGTAGTCCAAACACCTAATGGTGTTAAGCCTATTGGCTATAAATGGGTCTTTGTACGCAAAAGGAATGAGAAAAATGAGGTACAAAAATATAAGGCACGCCTTGTTGCACAAGGATTTTCACAAAGGCCTGGTGTCAATTATGAAGAGACATATTCTCCTATTATGGATGCTATAACATTCCGTTATCTCATTATTTTTACTATCCATGAAAAGCTTGACATGCATTTAATGGATGTAGTTACAATCTACCTTTACGGCTCACTTGATAATGAGATATACATGAAAATTTCCGAGGGATTTAAAATGCCTAACGCACAGAATTCAAAGTCCCGGGAACTATTTTCAATTAAATTGCAAAGATCTTTGTATGGTCTAAAGCAATCAGGAAGAATGTGGTATAACCGCCTTAGTGAGTATTTATTAAAAGAAGATTATATAAATAATGTCATTTGTCCATGTGTTTTTATAAAGAAAACAACATCGGAATTTGTTGTACTTACCGTATATGTCAATGATATAAACCTTATTGGAACTCCTACAGAACTCTAAAAGGCAATTGATTATTTAAAGAAGGAATTCGAGATGAAAGATCTCGGAAAGACAAAATTATGTCTCGGTTTGAAAATTGAACATTTGACAAATGGGATTTTTGTTCATCAATCTGCCTACATAAAAAAGGTATTGAAACATTTTTACATGGATGGATCACATCCATTAAGTATTCCGATGATTGTTCGATCACTTGATGTGAATAAGGACCCGTTTCGACCTCAAGAAAATAATGAAGAGCTTCTTGGTCCTGAAGTACCATATCTTAGTTCAATTGGTGCACTAATGTATCTTACTAACCCTACAAGGCCTGACATAACTTTTTCGGTTAATGTTTTAGCAAGATATAGCTCTACTCCTACAAGGAGACACTAGAATGGGATCAAACATATATTGCAATATCTAAAATGGACTATCGATATGGGCTTATTTTATGGCAATGATTGCAATCCCGATCTTGTTGGTTATGCCGATGCCCGATATTTATTTGACCCGCATAAGGCTCAATCTCAAACAGGTTATATGTTTATATGTGGCGGCACTGCCATATCTTGGCGATCACCTAAGCAATTAATTGTGGCTACTTCTTCTAATCATGCTGAGATAATTGCTATTCATGAAGCAATTCGAGAATATATTTGGTTGAGGTCTATAATACATCTTATCCGAGACAAATGTGGTTTGAAGTGTGATAAACTACCAACAATTTTGTATGAAGACAATGCAGCATGCATAGCTCAATTGAAGAGAGGATTCATAAAAGGAGATAGGACAAAGTACATTTTACCAAAGTTGTTTTTTACACATGATCTTCAAAAGAATGGTGATATCAATGTGCAACAGATTCGTTCAAGTGATAATATGGCTGATTTGTTCACCAAATCTCTACCGACATCAACCTTCAAGAAACTGGTGTACAAGATTGGGATGCGAATGCTCAAGGATGTGAGTTGATGCTCTCATTAGGGGGAGTTAATACGCGTTGTACTCTTTTTCCCTTACAAGGTTTTGTCCCGTTTGGTTTTCCTTGCAAGGTTTTTAACGAGGCAACCAAAACACGTATTTTTAAACATGTGTACTCTTTTTCCTTCACTAGGATTTTTTCCCATAGGTTTTTTTTTCCTAGTAAGGTTTTAACGAGGCATATTATCTATGGGCATCCAAGGGGGAGTGCTATGATAAATATCACATTATGGTGGATGTCTACTCTTCTTCCATGATCTTCATCTCAATTGTTTAATGACATATTCAATGACATATTTTGTATGTTCAATGACATATTCCATGACATATTTTCTTCACTTTTTATGTCTATATAAAGGCCTTTTAGTAGATAGAAAAATACACACAATTGAAAAAGAAATAAGAATATCTCTTCCTCTCTTTCTCTCTATATCTCTTAGTTTGTTTTTGCTTGTTCTATATTGTTATTTTGGGTTATATTTTATAACACATTCCATTTACTTCCTTTGATAGTATACTTTGATTAATATCAAAATGGGATACACGCGGGGCGTATGTAGTGTGATAATAACGAGCTAAATTGGACACATAACTTTCGTTGCGAAGTAAAATTTATATATAAAAATTCAATAAAATTGAAAAAATAGTAGATATGAATCCATAATTTAAAAATTATAATGGGTTCAATGCTAAAACTTAAAAGTTGAACCCATAGAGTTCAAATTGTAGATCCACCTCTAGATACACGCATCAGGTGTTTGTACGGGATCATATTAACTTATCTAGTTAATTTATATATATATTAATCATAAATAAATGAAAGAACTTAATTTGTAAACACATATTTTTGGGATTAAAGATTGGTGAAGGGGAAATGGAGGGAAAGTGAGCTCCCTTTTACTTTGGAAAGAGCAAATGTCCCTCATTGGTGGTGGAAAGAAAAGAAATATGCTGAAGCACTTCTCTTGGTATTAAATGGGTTGGAAAGAAAGTAAGTCTCGTGTCGTCGTCGCTCGCTCGCTCGGCTTCAGCTTTGGCTTCGGCCTTGGTCAAAGATTGATTGATTAAACTTTTTGGACAAAATTTCTTTCATTTAATTAATTAATTAACGAAATCTAACCCGGAATATCCCAGGACCCGCGACGCGACCCGGCCATGTTCCCAATTTTCCAGCCATTGAGTGGTTCGAAGTTCATCAGAGTTCTTGGTACCAATATACTGGTGAGTTAGATTGTTCTATCCTGGGAGGATAATATTCCAGTATCTCATGTACTTGAGGGAATAACTTCCTTAAGGACACACTGTGTATCCGGTGGGCTCGATTTTATTCCGAAATTATTTTTTCAGATTCAGCTTCATTATTTTGACATTCTGTTGCTGCTAATTTTCTATTTTTGTTTTTTATTTTAGAAAATTTACTATTTCATTCTTTATTATAATAATACAGATTGTCTAACAATCTTAAAGAAATTAATATATTGTAATCTGTATTCTGTTTTTGGAGATTAAAACCTGTGTGGTTTTCTACTCGTTCTGAATTTTTCTATTCTAATTTGAAGATATAAAAACTTCATCGAAGTATTAAAATTCAGAAGCGATTCGAAGAAAATAAAAACTTCATCATTTTCTGTGAAATAGTATATAAAAAAATTCGATTTTTTATTTATTAAATGTATTGTTTATTATTAATTACATTACTGTTTGATGTTCTATTTTTTGCCATTAATTGAACTCTTCTATTGTTGACAGTGAGAAATGGCAATTGATAAAGGAAATCATTCTGCGACTGTTGCGGTAATGACGATAGGCTCATCAAGCCGAACTGTTGTGCCACTGGCTGAAAAATTGGAAAAATTTTCTGGAGCCAACTTCAAAGGATGGCAGTGAAGGGTGTTTTTCTAGCTTACCACGTTTGGTATGCAGAAGTTCACTAGTGAAGACTCTCCAGTGCATGCCGCTGACATGCTGGACAATGAGAAGTTTATGATTGTTGAGGCATGAAAACAGATTAGACTTTCTTTGCAAAGGCTATATCCTAAGTGCTTTGGAGGATGACATGTACAATGTCTACAGTGCAATGAAAACTTTGAAAGAATTATGGGACGCACTTGAGAAGAAGAACAAGACTGAAGATGTATTCTTGAAGAAGTTTGTGGTTGCCAATTTTCGAGATTATAAAATGATAGACAACAAACCGTTGAAACCTAAGTTCAAGAGCTTCAACTTATTTTTCACGACTTTATTGCTGAAGTTATGGTAGTGAATGAAGCATTTCAAGTGGCTGCAATGATTGAAAAATTGCCTCTTTCGTGGAGAGATTTTAAAACCTATCTTAAGCACAAGCACAAAGAAATAAAGTTGGAAGATCTTGTGATTCGTCTAAAGATTAAGGAAGACAACAAAATATCCGAGAAGAAGTCTCTTGGAAATTCAATGATTATGGGAGTTAATATCGTTGAGGAGACTATTCCAAAAAGTAAGAAGAGGAATAGGTCTTCTGGACAGGCTAAGGAGTAGAACAAGAAAAAATTCAAGGGAAACTACTACAATTGCGGAAAAGCTGGTCACAAAGCCCCTGATTGTCGTCTCCCAAAAAAGGATAAGAAGAAGGGACATGCCAACATAGTGAAGAAGAATAATTACATTGATGATCTGTATGCAATGCTTTCGGAATGCAACCTAGTTGGAAATCCGAAGGAGTGGTGGATTGATTCTGGAGCCACTCGACATGTTTGTTCTATCAAAGAAGCATTCGCTACTTACTCTACTGCTGGTCCCGAAGAAGAGTTTTCCATAGAAAATACTACAACATCCAAGATTGAGGATTATGGGAAGATATTGCTGAAGATGACTTCCGGCAAGGTGTTAATGCTCAACAAAGTTCTTCATGTTCCTACTATTAGGAAGAATTTAGTTTCAACTTCTTTACTTGTTAAGAATGGATTCAAATGTTTATTTGTATCTGATAAAGTTGTTGTAAGCAAGAATGAAATGTATGTTGAAAAGGGCTACATCACAGAGGGTCTTTTCAAACTCAATGTAATGGCTGTTGACAGTATTAATAAAATTTCAGCTTCTTCTTATTTATTGGAGTCAAATGATTTATGGCATATTCGTGTAAGACATGTCAATAACAAAACCTTGCAAAAGTAATTAATTTAGAAGTATTGCCTAAATTCGAGTGTAATAAATCAAAATATCAAATATGTGCTGAATCTAAGTGTGTAAAACGTCCTTATAAGTCTGTTGAAAGGAATTCAAATCTTTTAGACTTAATTTATACTGACATTTGTGATATGAAGTCAACACTATCTCGAGGTGGGAAAAAGTATTTTATAACTTTTATTGACGATTGCACTCGATATTGTTATATTTATTTGCTTAATAGTGAGGACAAAGCAATTGAAGCATTCAAGCAATACAAGAATGATGTGGAGAATCAATTGAATAAAGAGATCAAAATGATTAGAAGTGATCGGGGTGGAGAATATGAATCTCCATTTGCATAAATATGTTCGCAATATGGAATTATCCATCAAACTACTGGCCTCTACAAACCTCAATCTAATGGAATTGCAGAAAAGAAAAATCGGACATTAAAGAAAATGATGAATTCTTTATTAATAAGTTCTGAATTACCATAGAGTTTGTGGAGGGAAGCTATCCTTATAGCTAACCGAATACTCAACAGAGTACCCCACAGCAAGACGCAATCTATTCCATATAAAAAATGGAAAGGAAGAAAATCCTACTTGAAATATTTCAAAGTGTGGGAGTGCTTAGAAAAAGTACAAATTCCTTTACCTAAAAGGGTAAAAATCGGCTAAGAACTGTAGGTTGTGTTTTTATTGTATATGCTACAAACAGTAAAGCATGTTGGTTTTGGGTTCATAAATCTGATAATCCCGAAATTCATGTTAATACGGTAATTGAATCAGATAATGCTAAATTTTTTGAAAGCATTTATCCGTATAAAACTGAATGTGAGTCGTTAAGTGAAAGACCTAAATGACCACGGGAAGAATCAAAGGAAAATACACCAAGTGAAGAAGATCCAATATGTAGCAAACGTCAAAGAACATCTACTTCCTTTGGACCAGATTTGTTGACATTCTTGCTTGAAATGAGCCTCAAACTTTCAAATCAACTATGTCATCTTCTGATTCAATATTTTGGAAAGAGGCAGTCAATAGTGAGATTCAATCAATTTTGGATAACCATACATGAGCATTGGTTGATCTTTCTCCAGAACATAAGCATTTATATTCGAAATGGAACTTTAAACGGAAAATGATAGATGATGTCACTATTGACAAATATAAGGCAAGACTTGTTGTCAAAGGTTATAGACAAAGTAAACGCCTTGATTACTTTGACACTTACTCGCCAGTAACGAGGATAACATCTATTAGGGTGTTAGTGGCACTGGCGACCGTGTATGGTCTTGAAATCCATCAAATGAATGTTAAAACAACTTTCTTAAATGGAGAATTGGAGGAAGAAATTTACATGGAATAATCTGAGGGTTTTTTGGTTCCGGATAAAGAAAAGAAAGTGTGCAAACTTGTTAAATCGCTTTATGGACTTAAACAAGCACCTAAATAATGGCATGTCAAATTGGACCAAACAATATTGGCAAGTGGGTTTAAAATCAACGAGTATGACAAATGTGTTTACATTAAAAACACTCTGGGTCATGAAGTCATTGTTTGTTTATATGTTGATGACATGTTGATAATGAGCAAAAATATGGCAGATATAAATGCTACTAAGCGCATGTTCGCTAGCAAATTCGACATGAAAGACTTAGGAATTGCTGATGTGATCTAAGGAATCAGCATTGTCACAATCTCACTACATTGAAAAGTACTTGACAAGTTCAAGTATTCAGATTTCAAGATTGCCAAGACTCCAATTGATGTAAGTTATGCATTTCAAAAGCATGATGGTGAAAGTGAATCACAACTGGGCTATGCAAAAGTATTGGGAAGTTTGATGTATATCATGAATTGTATGCGACGAGATATAGCATGTGTTATTAGCAAACTGAATCGGTTTACAAGTAATCCCAATCGAATACATTAAATGGAAATGAAACGAGTTTTGGGGTATTTAAAACATACCCAAGATTATGCTCTACATTATAACAAATATCCTTCCATGATCCAGGGATATCCTGATGCAAATTAGATTACCAGATCAACTGAAGTTAAATCCACGAGTGGATGTGTTTTCACAATTGCGCATGGAGCACTGTCTTGGAAATCATCCAAACAAACGTGCATCGCCCGTTCTATAATAGAATCTGAATTTATAGCTTTAGACAAGGCCGATGAAGAAGTGAATTGCTCTGGAAGTTCATGAAATATTTTCCATTTTGGCCCAAACATTTAGCACCTATATGTATACATTATGATAGTCAAGAGGCAATAAGTAGGGCAGGGAGATTTATGTAAAATGAAAAACCTCGTCATATACGATGGAGAAACAATACAGTTAGACAACTACTCTCTAGTGGTGTTATCATGATTGACTACGTAAGATCAAGAGATAATATGTCGGATCCACTTATAAAAGACCTATCTAGAGAGGCACTTGAAAGATCATCGAAGGAAATGAGGTTAAGGCCTAGGACAAGTTATCATAGCGGTAACTCTACCTAGCAGACTGGAGATCCCAAAAGCTAGGTTCAAAGAGATCAAAAAAAGTTATGAATGACGGTTCAATATTGTCAAATAACTCAACTAATTGTCGTGATGAAGACAATATTCAGAAATCACGGTAAAGCATTAAGGTTTTTTGATGAGTCAATAAAGCTTAAGGCTTTTTAATGATTTGCTAAGTCTGGCAGGAAATGACCATATAGTGTATCTATAGGATTACATGTTTAGAAATTACCTATGGGAGCGTGAAGTATAAGTCGCTTCAAGGGGAATGAAAGTAAAAGCTCATTCTCTAAGCACTCGTGAAACCAAGATGTGCTCACGGCTGAAACGAACACAACCGTGAGAACCATAGATGGTTAAGAGTTGGTTATGTAACTTATGTTGTCTAGGTATACAACAAAGTTCGACGGTTCAAAGATATCAAATCTACCGATTGATCGAGTATATCCGATATAAGTTCACTATGAAAAGTTCAAAGGGAAACCTACTTATCCAGATGCAATTAATCCTTGCATATAAATCACACACTCGTCTGTGCATTCCTTTGTCTTATAGCCATTCCTCATTCATGTGGGAGATTGTTGGGATTAAAGATTGGTGATGGGAAATGGAGGGAAAGTGAGCTCCCTTTTACTTTGAAAAGAGCAAGTGTCCCTCAGTGGTGGTGGAAAGAAAAATGAATGTACTTATATTGAGGAAGCACTTCTCTTGGTGTTAAATGGGTTGGAAAGAAAGTAAGGCTCGCGCCGTCGTCGTCGTCGGTCACTCGGCTCTGCTTCGGCTTCGGATTCGGATTCGGTCAAAGATCGATTGATTGATTAATCTTGTTGGACAAAATTTCTTTTAATTATTTAATTAATTAATTAATGAAAATCCAACCCGGAATAACCAGGTCCCGTGACGCAACCCGGTCCATTTCTTCTCATTCCCACCTATTCCAACAGCCATGGCTGATACTGAAAGGTTGCAAACCCCCACCCCAACGCTATCTTTCTTATCAGTGAACCAGAACATAGTGCGTAGGTACTCTTCGATGCAGCGGGGACGGGACGACGTGACATACTACAATCACGTACATAAGTGTTGTCCTTCGTCTCGGCAATATGGAACCTCTCAACAGCTACCTAGCTAGCTTTGGGTTTGAGTGGCATTTCACCCCTAACCACAACTCATCCGCTGATTCTTCAATATCAGTCAGGAGGTTTTTCTAGAAGCAGCCACCCTTGAAAGAGTGCGTAGTAGCTCACTGATCAAGCGCTCTTGTGCCGAAGATGAACGGGGCTAAGCTTTCAGAAACAGTGCCAGGAAATGGCTATAATTTTGCATTGATCCCAGAATCTTTCCTTACGAAAATTTTCTGATCTTCTTCTTCTTCTTCTTCTGCACAAAATTTTCTAGTGTGTTTTACAACTATTGAGTGGTTCGAAGTTCATCAGAGTTTTTGGTACCAATATACTAGTGAATTAGACTGTTCTATCATGGGAGAATAATATTCCAACACCTCGGGTTTGAGGGGAATAATTTTCTTAAGGATACACTGTGTATTCAGAGAGCTCAATTTTATTCCAAAGTTATTTTTTCAGATTCAGCTTCATTATTTCGACATTTTGTTGCTGCTAATTTTCTATTTATATTTTTTGTTTCAAAAAATTTATTGTTTCATTCTTTATTATAGTAATACACATTGTCTAACACATATCATATATCTATCGGATAAAATCAATTCGAGTAAATTCCTATCGGGATACTTTGTGAGCAATTGTCAATATAAGCGAAGATAATAGATACAAAAGAAAACCTTAGTGGAACGATAAAGTTGCATATATATGATTTATATATTACGGGTTCAAGTCATAGATACAATCACTAATATTTGTATTATGATAAACTATTTATATACCCCTTAAAAACAAACCTTCCTTTAACCTTACGTAGACACAAAATATCTTATTCACCAGGCTATGTCTTTTTTATCTTACCAAAGATAATAAACACTACTCCTAACAGATAAGAAAGAAAGCTGAAGATTAGGCATTGAGACTTTGGGGGAAACACTACACGTGGAAAGATTCTTTAGATAGGAGGGGGTGATGGGTGTATATTTGGTAATAACCAACCCAAAGAAAAACACTTAGCCTAATTTTATATAAAAAAAATTTAAATAAACAAAGAGAGATAGATCTGTTAGGTTGGCATCTTGAAGGTTCCATCAAAAGGTATCCTATGCACGTTCGAGAGTGACTTTCTAAAGTCTGGAATTCTATGCCTAACTATTTAAATAAACACATAAATTACAGGGTCAAATTATTGATTTTGTTATTTTTAATCTTCGTCAATTTCAAAGACAGTAGTTCATTTAATTACAAGAAATACAAATACCAAAAGCTACTTGATCTCGCAAAAAAAAAATTAAAATTTAATCAATAATATATTTTATATCGATTGTATAATAAGTTTATATTAATAGTATAATTTAACCTGTTATAGCTTTTATATATCGGTCATATTTTGCTAGTTGATAATTTTGTTATTCATAGACGATTATTTATAATTATTTTCTAGATAATCTAATAATGTATTTTTTTTTTAATATTATCCGTATATAAAAGTTAACTATGTGGTCTATAGAAAGAAGAAAAAATAAAATAAATGGATAGCAGCATTTGAAGAGATTGGACCCAGTTGGAATGATTTATTTTTTTATGTTAAAGCACGTTGCACGGGTTGACAACTTCACGGGAATGCACGGTTAGTCACTAATAACACATATATTTACTTTTAAATTATTATTTAAAATATCTTTAGTCTTTAGCCACTGTTTTAATAAACTTTAACTGTCCGAACGAAAATACCCTTCTGCTCATATCCTTAACTTTTGAACTCTAAGTTCAGAACTACATGTCATTAACTTTTGAACTTGTAACTCTAAGTTCAGGACTTCAGGACTACATGTCCTTAACTTTTAAACTTGGAACTCTAAGTTCAGAACTTCAGGACTACATGTCCTTAACTTTTGAACTTAACTTCAGGACTTCAGGACTACATGTCCTTAACTTTTGAACTTAACTTCAGGATTTTTTAAACTTGTAACTGTAAGTTCAGGACCAAGTGTCCTTAACTTTTGAGCTTGTTAGTCTAAGTTTAGGATCTATTGTCCTTAACTTTTGGGCTTCTTAGTCTAAGTTCAGGACTTCAGAACCTATTGTCCTTAACTTTTGAACTTGTAATTGTAAGTTCAAGACCTATTGTCCTTAACTTTTGGGCTTCTTAGCCTAAGTTCAGGACCAAACTTTTTTTTCTAGTACCCGTATAAAAACTAATCTTCTCATCAAGGACATGACAGAATGTGCCCCGTTAATTAAAACTCGACACCAATACAATTATGTGTATGCGCACACAAGCTCTGAATTTTGCTTATATAAACAATAGCTTGAAGATAATCAATACAGTAAAGTTTGAGTTCAAGAGCACAACTAATTATCAATGACAAAAAAGAAGAGAAAAGTGTATTTTCTTGTCTTGAGAACTCAGAGTTTCAACTTTGAAAAAAGCTTTCGAATTTTGTTGTCCACGACGAAGCCATCTCAACCGGAGTTCCGAGTTCAGAGAGAAGCGAGAGTTTGAGAAGAAAAGCAATGGAAGAAAGGGTAAAAATATCTTTTCATATTAATTTTAATAGAGTAGTGGCTATTTTTGCTCACCATTAAAATTGCTGGATAAAAAATAAATATCACCTTCAATAATAGCTACCACACGCAATTTTTACTCACATATACGTGCTCATTATTTGGTTCTTGGTGGAAACACACTTACAACTATATATATGTATGACATATTTTAGAAACTACTTAGACACTAAAGGGGGTGAAAATTATTTTGATAAATTTTCGATTTCTTAAAATTTTGACCAGTTAAGTAACACTAGGTGAATTTAAGTATAAAGGACAGGTTCTTTGTACGGGTTCAAACAACTCCTGTAATAAAATAAGATATGATATCTTTTCGTGAAAAATCGACTTGCTTGAGATAGCAAAAATTACGAACTATCCTTCTAGGATTTCTCCAAAAAAAACTTCACTAAAACAAATATGCAATTTCAGGTTACAAACTTTATAACCTAAGAAACTAATAGTGTTATTTGGATGGCCGCTAGACATGTTGAAAGAACCTATACAAGCAGAACTAGGTCCTTCAACATAATGCAATCAATCCAATATAGTTATATTATTTATTAATCATTAAAACCAAAAGTCAACATATATATTAGTCTAAATCCGAACCCATTGTTGCAAAGAGTATTGACCATAGTTATGCTCTAGAATTTTAACTTAAAATCCTTGATTATCTTCCAGATGAAAAGAAGAACATGTAACGGGGCGATCCGGGTGCGGGGTGGGGCGGCTTTGACCTTCTGTAAGGCAGGGCAAGTTTGACCTTACACGAGTGCAGGGGCGAAGCGTGGCATGTTGAAATAGTTTCTTAAAAGAACTAATGCAACAGGGCCGGGCGGGGCGTATTGCGGGTTTTCTTCGGCTATGAGTTAGATTTTCAGTCACTACGAGTTTGCCTTGATTTAGGGTGTGTTTGGTATAACAGAAAATGTTTTTCGTGGAAAATATTTTTTTGAAAAACAAGTAGTAATTTTATTCATTTTCCGATGTTTGGTACACAAATTAAGGAAAAGGACTTCTTAAGAGTATTCATAAATAATTTAGATATAATAAACATGAAGCCATAAACTTTTAAACCAACAACCTTCCGAACCCACAAATTTCATAAACTTTCGAACCGCTAAACTTTCAAAACCGCGGAATTTCGAACCCATAAACTTTATAATTTCTAAACCCGTATACTTCCAAACACATTAACCTCCGAACTCATAATTTTGGAACTTGTAAAATTTTGAGCTTTTAAACCTATAAATAATAAAATTAAAACTGAAAAATATATTTAAAAAATATTTTTTCCGGGGGGAGGGGGAGGGGCAGGGGCTGGGGGCAGTAAAACGAAAAAAATAAAAATTTAAATTACAAAAAAAAAAGTAAAAAAAAAAAAATTGTGTGCGGATGGGGGGTTGGAGGGGTAGTAGGGTGGGTGATAACGGAAAAACTGAAATTTGGAAAAAACCTTTTTTTGGAGAGGGAATGGGGTGGGGAAGGTTGAGAAGGATTTTGGAAAATGTTTTCCCTTCTCTTGATAAGGAAAACATTTTCTTCCAATTGGAGGAAAATGAGTTCATAAGAAAAATGTTTTCCAAAATGTTTAAACCAACCAAATATGAAAAAATTGAAAAATATTTTTCTTCGCAGCAAACACACCCATAATGTTTACTTAAATCAACCTCTCCAAAATGGATTAGTAGTTGATATTCTGATAACTTTGTATTAAAATTAACAATAAACAAGATTGATTGCGTAGAAAGGTCTATGATACACATACACACATATATAGCTTCCTTTTTTTTTTTTTTTTTGTGAAAGAAAAATCTTACTGTATAATATCTCTAAAACCTTAAATTTGAATTCTTGTTAATTGACTTGTGCTACCACTCTGCAGGTTCTAGGAACTTTCAGATTCTAATCATTTCTTGCTCTCCATATAGCATAGGTCACTGCTGCAAATACTGCCAATACAAAATACAGATACACATACACATAGTTGTATATTACGTGTTTTGTTTTCTACTGAATAATATGTGCGTGTTCTTTCATTTTTTTCTTATCTCGGTATGCACGTTGCACGTATAGTTCATATAAATTAATACATAATTTTTAAAAATTATATTAAATATTATTGAATAATATATTTGATCGATCTCATTTAACTAGCTCAATAAATGATAAAATTATGCCACACACTCCCTCATACACCTTATTGTGAATTTTTAGGACTAATTTGAAAATATCTTATGGGTATTATTGAATTACTATTACCACAGTTGTTTAAAGATTTATCAAATAATACAAATTATAAATGGGTTGCTTGAGCTATCATACAAAAGAAACATACTAACAAAATCAATAAATTAAAATCTTCCGTATCATATTGTTGCGTGTAACCTAACGGACACAAAGAATTTTGCCATCAATTGGATGCTAAAGCCTGAGAAAGAGCACTTACTTCTCATTATTTCAGTGTCCCTACTTTTCGATATTTAATTAATTTATTCACCCTTTTTCTTCATAATATATAGAGGAAATAAAAGTAAATTATCAATTCCACAATGCAAATGTACTTAAGCATCAAACTAGTGCGTTCCTTTTTAAAAAATGTATATTTAATTGAATATTGTGGAAATTAAACGGGATTGAGCACTAGCTTACTTGGTGAGTTTCATGTCTTTCACATTGAGATAGAGGTTCAAACCTCATCGGACATCGGTAGCGCAACATTCCCTTCTAGTTTTCCCCCTCTCCCACTAAAGACGGATTCAAATTTTAATTTGTTGAGTTTAATTCTTTCCTGGACCCTGCGTGAGATATCTTGTGCACCAAGCTCTCTTTTAATGTACATAATTTTATTAAATTCGTCCATTCATATACATATATATATATATATATATATATATATATATATATATATATATATATATATATATATATATATATAAAGTTCCGTATTAAAATTACTGGGTTCAATTGAACCCGGACTCGAGTAGCTACATTCGGCCCTGGCCCCCACCCCTGATATAGTAAAAGAAAATTAAAAAAAAATTGTGGAAACATTGTAATTTGTAAATAACAACTTGACAAAATTGGAAAGACTCTATGGTCTAATCAATTAATATTGACCGTAAGATGGAATATACTGTCTTAGAGTAATGGGAGATGTTTTTCGCTGTCTTCTGCCTCAAAAAGTAAGCAGTAAAATCTGATTAAAACTTTTCTTCTCTTTTCTCTTACAATATTTAAAAACTGAAACTTAGAAAAATAGAATAATTGAATTAGCAGACATAGTAATTAAAAGACCTATCAAGCGACGGAGTTTAGTTTGGATTTACTTACCTTTCACTCCAAACTGACATTTGTTTAATAATTTAATATTTGAAATTAATTGATTTGATTAATTTATAATTACATCACATAAGCCTCTTAAAAGGAAATCTCATCTATTCCGTGAGTCACTTTAATTTATGTTATAAAAAATTATATTTTTTTATTTAAAAATAATTAAATTTAAATTTTATTTTTGATAAGTTGATTTAAAACCATACAAATATTTATAGCTTATTTTAAATAAAAATTTAAAATCCGTCTTTAGTGGGAGAGGGAAATATATATATATATATATATATATATATATATAAATTAAGACAGAAAAAAGATGTCAAATGAGCGTGTGACAGTGGTGATGTACCCAAGATAGATATAGTTTTTTTTTTTTTTTTTTAGATCAATAAGATAGATATAGTTAAGCCCCTCTTTTTCCTAAAAAAGTGGGAGTTGTAAACTTACACATGGCAATCCCAAAAAGGTGCAATTCATGAATTGCAGATCAGACATATTAAAATATACTCCAAATAAGTGATTTTTTTATTATTTTCGTACATATTAAAAAATTCATCATTTAACAGTAATTAACAATAAAATTTATCATATTAATCTTTACTATTTCTTCATAAATACTCCTAACATATACTCTAACATTAATTACTTCAAAGGTAATGTAAGAAAAAAATAATTAATTCATTCTTAAAATCTAAAAAAATTACTTATCTTGGATAATAAAAAAAAGTAAAAAAATCATTTATTTTAGATAAAAAGGAAAAGAGAGTTTCAGATCAGACAGATCTCACAATCACAGCTTCTGACTTCCTATCTTGTCCCCTCAGCCACTTTTTTCCTCCCTTTTAAATCTATCTTTTCTTCTTCCTTTTCTTCCTTTTAATCCTTCTTGGTAAAAATAAACCAATCTGTTATGAAAATTATTGTTTTTAGCCGAACGTCTAATTGTTTTTTTGGATGGTTGTTATATGTTGTATTGTATCGTATTGTTATTTTAAATATATTATTTATTTTGATTATTATTTAAATTTTATTGTATCGTATTGTTATATCAATCGATACGTAACGATGATAAGTGTCACTTTATGGAACGATCGATTTGGTGTAGTCGCATCGTTTCCTTGTTTTTTTCCTCTCATCTTGCTTTTTTTTTTTATTATTAAATAATCTTATTTTATCTTTTATCCTACCTTTTTATATAATAGTTTTACCGCGCACCTTATTTTTTTATAATATTACAATTTATTTTTTTATATTATTGGCGTATGACATCATGAGACGGCGACAAACAATACAATTTATGCAAAACATTATATACATGTTAGTAAACTGTATTTGTAAAATAATTCTGGAAAATATAAAATAACTTAAACAGAAATATCAACGAAACAAAAATTAATCCGAGCCTACTGAATTCACAGTGTTTCCTTAAGGAATTTAATCCCCTCAATGTATCCAAGATTATGGATTATTTCCTCCCAAGATAGAACGAATTACACACTGGTGTAGTGGTAATTCAAACCCTAGTGTTTCATCGAACACAAAGTTCGGTAGCAAATCACACTTACTATTGCTTTCTTTCAAATTAAAACAATGCAGAAGAAGGAGGAGAAACTCAGAAAATCGTATGGAAAATCTGAGAGAACGGCAACAGCATAAATGCCATAATATAAATGGTTATTTACTCAATAATAAAGAGGAAAAATAAACAGGGAAAATTGAAGAGAATAGTTAATTTTTTGTTACCAAAAAAGAAAATGAAAAATTGGAAACGGTTGGATTTTAATATTAATATTAATATTCTTGGATTTAATATTAACATTTTGTTATTAAAACGGATATTTAATAACATTTATGTTAATATTTACTATTAAGAAACAAATTTGATCCAAAAAATTAATTAATCAATCGATCATTTGACCAAATCCAAATCCAAATCTGAGCGAGCAAACAACGCGAGGCTTGCCTTCTTCTCAAATCTTTAAGAGTTAGAAGAAGAGCAATTGCTTATATACCCATTAAAAACCTCTCCCTCTTCCAATATGGGACAATGTTCCTTCATGAAGGAGGAAATATCAAATGAAACTCAAATATTTCATTTTTCCTCCATTTTTCATTCACCCTATTTTAAGCATTAATATACTTAAAACCCCAACAATCCCCCACATGAATAGGGAATAGCTATATCACGGAAATATGCATGAAAAACTGTGTGATTCGCAAGCAAGGATTAATTGTATCTGGATAAATAGGTTTCCCGTTGAACTTTATGTAGTGAATTTATGTCGGATATACTCGGTCAATCGGTAGATTTGATATCTTTGAACCGTCGAAGTTTGATGTATACCTAGTCAACCATAAGTCACACAACCAACTCTTAACCGTCTTTGGTTCTCATTGTTGTGTTCGTTTCAGCCATGAACACTGCTTGGTTTCATAAGTGCGTAGAGAACTGGCCTTACAAAGTTCTTCTTGAAGCGGCTAACACTTCACACTTACATAGGTGACTCATAAACGTGTCATCCCGTAGATACGCTATTTGATATACCTCGTATCAAATTTAGAAATCATTAAAAAGCCTTAATGTTTTATCTTTGGTACTGAACATTATCTCATCATGAGAATGGACTAAAGTTTAGTTGACAATGTTGAACCGTCATTAATGACTTTGTTTGATCTCCTTGAACCTAGATTTTGGGATCTTCAGTCTTCTGGGTAGAGTTACCGCCACTATGACTTGTTCTCGGCCATAGTCTTATTCCCCTTGATGATTTTTCAACTACCTCTTTAGTTAGGCCTTTTGTAAGTGGATCTGACATATTATCACGTGACTTTACATAGTCAATCGTGATAATTCCTCTAGAGAGTAATTGCCTAATGGTTTTATGTCTTCGTCATATATGACAAGACTTACCGTTATACATAACGCTCCCAGCCCTTCCAATTGCCGATTGACTATCACAATGTATGCATATTGATGCCAACGGTTTGGGCCAAAATGGAATATCTTCCAAGAAATTTCGGAACCATTCAGCTTATTCACCGGCTTTATCTAAGGCTATGAACTCAGCTTCCATTGTAGAGCGGGCAATACAAGTTTGTTTGGACGACTTTCAAGATACCGCTCCTCCACCAATAGTGAATACATATCCACTTGTGGACTTCAAATCAGCTGAACCGGTGATCCAATTTGCATCACAGTATCCCTCAATCACCGCAGGATATTTACTGTAGTGCAAAGCAAAGCTTTGGGTGTGTTCTAAATATCCCAAAACTCGTTTCATTGCCATCCAATGAGATTGACCTGGATTGCTCGTGTATTGACTCAATTTACTTGTAGCACAAGCTATATCTGGTCGGGTACAATTCATGATGTAAATTAAGCATCCCAACACACGAGCATAATCCATTTGTGATATGCTTTCGCCTTTGTTCTTTGCTAATGCAAGATTCACGTCAATTGGAGTCTTTGCAACTTTAAACCCTAAGTGCTTGAATTTTTCAAGTACTGACTTAATATAATGAGATCGTGACAATGGCAGACCATGAGGAGTCTTATGGATCTTAATCCCCAGAATTAAATTAGCAACTCCCAAGTCCTTCATATCAAACTTGCTAGTTAGCATACACTTAGTAGCATCTATGTTGTCAACGTCATTACTCATTATCAGCATATCGCCCACATATAAGCAAACAATGACTATATGATTTGGAAAATTTTTAATGTACACACATTTATCACATTCATCTTAAAATTATTTGACAATATTGTTTGGTCAAATTCTGTATGCCATTGTTTGTGTGCTTATTTTAGTCCGTAAAGGGACTTAACAAGTCGACAGACCTTCTTTTCTTTACTTGGAACCACAAACCCTTCAGGTTGTTCCATGTAGATTTCTTCCTCCAAATCTCCATTCAAGAAGGTCGTCTTAACGTCCATTTGATGAATTTCAAGATCATACACAGCAACTAATGCTACTAACATCCGTATGGACGTAATTTTTGTAATTGGAGAGTATGTATCAAAGTAGTCAAGACCTTCTCGTTGTCTATACCCTTTGACTACAAGTCTTGCCTTAAATTTATCAATAGTGTCATCATCTTTCATTTTTCTCTTAAAAATTCATTTAGAAGCCAAAGGTTTATTTCCAGGAGGAATATCAACCAATTCCCATGTATGGTTGTTCAATATGGATTCTATTTCACTATTGACTGCCTCTTTCCAAAACAATGATTCCGAAGAAGACGTGACTTCTTTAAATGTTCGAGGCTTGTTTTTCAACAAGAAAGTCACAAAATATGGTCCAAATGAAGTAGGCGTTCTTTGACGTTTACTACGTCTTGAATCCTTCTAATTAAATGTACTTTCTCTTGTTTCTTCCCGAGGTCGTTTAGATCCTTCACCAATCAACTCACATTCCTTTTTATACGGATATATATTTTCAACTCAGCATTATCTGATTCTATAACCGTATTATTATGAATGTCGGGATTTTCTTATTTATGAACCAGAAATCGATATGCTTTACTATTGGTCGCAAATCCTATGAAAACACAATCAACGGTTTTCGGTCCTATTTTTACCCTTTTGAGTTTAGGAACTTGCACTTTTTCCAAGCACCCCACACTTTAAAATAATTCAAGTTGGGCTTCCTTCCTTTCCATTTTTCATATGGAATGGATTGTGTTTTGCTATGGGGTACTCGATTTAGTATTCGGTTAGCCGTAAGAACGGCTTCCCCCCACAAGTTCTGTGGTAAACCAAAACTTATCAACAATGCATTCATCATCTCCTTTAATGAATGATTGTTTCTTTCCGCAATTCCATTGGATTGAGGAGTGTAAGGGGTTGTTGTTTAATGAATAATTCCATATACTAAACATATTTGTTCAAAAAGGAGATTCATATTCACCACCCCTATCACTTCTTATTATTTTAATTTTCTTATTAAGTTACGTTTCAACTTTATTTTTGTATTGCTTGAATGCGTCTATTGCTTCATCTTTACTATTAAGTAAGTAAACATAGCAATATCGAGTACTATCGTCAATAAAAGTTATGAAATACTTCTTTCCACCGCGAGATGGTATTGACTTCATATCGCAAATATCTGTGTGAATTAAGTCTAAAGGATCTGAATTCCTTTCAACCGACTTATAAGGATGTTTAACTTATTTAGATTCCACACATATTTGACATTTTGATTTGTCGCATTCAAACTTAGGCAATACTTCTAAGTTAATCATTTTACGCAAAATTTTATAATTGACATGACCCAAATGTATATGCCATAATTCATTTGAGTCAAGTAAGTAAGACGAAGCTGAAATTTTATTATTATTCTCAACAACCATTACATTCAGCTTGAAAAGGCCCTCAAAGGTAACCTTTTTCCTACAAACATTTCGTTCTTACTTACTATAACCTTATCGGATACAAAGATACATTTAAAACCATTCTTAATAAGAAGTCCAGCAGAGACTAAATTCTTCCTAATCTCGGGAACATGAAGGACATTGTTCAAAGTCACTACCTTGCCAGAAGTCATCTTCAGAAAGATCTTCCCACATCTTTAAATCTTGGCGGTTGCAGCATTTCCCATAGAAAGAGTCTCTTCGGGTCCAACAGGAGCATATGTTGCAAAGGCTTTCCTAATAGCACAAACATGGCGAGTGGCTCCAGAATCAATCCACCACTCCTTAGGATTTCCCACCAAGTTGCATTCAGAAAGCATAACACACAAGTCATCAACATCTTCATGCTTTTCAACCATGTTTGCTTGACCCTTCTGTAACGCCCCGAACCTAGGCCTGGACGTAACACGACAATCGGTGCCTGACTATATATGACCGAGCAAACCAAGTGGATGGCTGAATCAACATATGATATCATAACATACTGAATGCGGAAGATAAACTAACACATGCTGATATACTAAAAGTCTGAATGATATAAATCAAAGTACGAAAGTACTAATACAATTTCTAAAATGTATTTTTAGCAAATATAGCTTAACATGAAAAACTTGAGACTCTGTCTAACTGTTACTCTAGTCTATAAAGCCTCTAATGAAGTACTGAAAATACTGAAGACTGTAGTAATGATAATGCCCCGAAAGAACTGGGGATCACCAAATAGCTGGTACGAGAATCCTAGCGCTCTGAATCATCAACCTATAAATCATTACCTGCATCGTGAAATGCAGGCCCCAGCCAAAAGGGACGTCAGTACATTTGAATTACACTGGTATGTAAAGCAACTGAAAGAAAGAATTAAAAATGCTGAAACTGAAACTAAGCTGATAACTGAGAATTGATAATTGATCACTCAAATAATAACTGATAAATGAAATGATAACTAATAACTGATAATTGGACTGATAACTGATAATTGGTAACTGATATGATAACTAAAAACTGAAAGGGTAACTAATAATTGAACTGAAAGGAAGTAAGGATATGAATACTCCCTCTTCTAAATGATGAACACCCTGTTTATCTGAATATTAAACTGCGGCCTCAGGCCCAATATATATATGTGCCCAAACTGCGGCCTCAGGCCCAAGTATACGTATACATACTGCGACCTCAGGTCCAAAATGCATAAAGCATAAACTGCGGCCTTAGGCACAAAGATGCATAAAGCATAAACTGCAACCTTAGGCCCAAAGATGCATAAAGCATAAACTGCGGCCTTAGGCCCAAATACAGGTGTTCAACATTCAGGAATCTAAAATCAGGAACTGAGAATCATACTGCAATACATGATACTGAAATACTGAATCATGTTGAGTTACATGATACTGGAAGACTGGATCATACTGAGTTACATAATACTGGAATACTGAATCATACTGAGTTACATAATATTGAAATACTGAATAAGACTAGAATGAGACATGTATTCTTGAACTGATTATGAATACTGAAACTTCAACTATTTATGACATGCTGAGTAAGTTATACTAAGGCTTAGGGTCATCAAACCCAAGTCTATATTGAATACGAACTTTGCTCACAACGTTCAGAATGAAAGTCATGAACGAGTTATGAAGCTAGAGAATAGAAGTTCTACATCTATTCAAGGAACTAGACTTAACTATATTTCTGAGGCAATTGATACGTCGTAAAAGAAACGTAGGGTAGGGAGAATCATTAACATTCCCAAACATAGAGAGTTAGCCTCACATACCTTAACTTCCTGCTCTTGAGCGTAATACAACATTCGCCAACCGTTTCAACTTTAATCTATATCAATACAAGTCAAAGAGATTCCATATTAGCAATAATTCTCATGTTTTGGTCACTTAAGTATTTTCTCAAACACTTGGTGACATAAATCTTTATAGTCCTTATTAATGGTGTTTCTACACCCAACAAGTCATTCTCTTGATCCTAGATAAATTCTAAAGTCTCAAATTTTTATAATCAATATCATTCTTTATCACCCATAAGGTAAACAACACTCTTAACCAATAATCAACAATCAACACCCCAAACCTATAACTGTTCATGTTTTTCTATCAAACCCATAAACTCATATCTCATGAACTAGAGTCTATAATCATTAATCTAATAGTATAATCAATTAGAGGTTGAAGACATTACCTTTTTGAAGTTCAATCCTCTTGAATTTGAGTTCTAGGTTTTTTCTCTCAACAATGATGTCCCAATCGAATATCTAATGATATGGAGAGTTTACCCATGTTAATAAGATATAAGAAAATTGAAATTAACTTAGAATCACCATTAGAACTTACCTTGGGTAGTGGAAGGACCCTTAAGGAGTTAGGTTTTTGAGAGTTCCTCTTTCTAGAGCAAGTTTTTATGTTTTGGGGCTATGGGGGATGAAATATGGCTTAAAAACGACCCCCACGAGCGCGCCTGCGCACCTGAAGACCTGACCGTTCTACTGACCGCGCAAAATGGTAGTAACACTGCCTCAAAACAAGCACGGCCGGGGCGCACTACAGGGCGCACATATCGCATACTGTTCTGTAAAATGCACATAAATATTTGCACAGAGATCCGTTTGAGCTCCACAATGTATAGTTGGAAATCTATTTCAAAGGCCTACAACTTTCATGTTTTGATCTTTCCTAAATTCCTTACACACTGTCACTAAAACTTGCTGGAAGATAGACCTTCTGCAAACTTAGTCGATTTTGTCAAATCTTATGCACCTTACTTTCCATATTGATTTTGAAACAATTATTTTCACCCATAATCATCCCGATGAGACTTCACATGTTCAAAATGTAACCTTACTGCTCCTTTGACTCATTCATACCTAAGCCGAATTTACGGGGTGTTACACCTTCTTCTTGTCTTTTTTCGGAGCACGACACTCCGTAAATTTGTGCCCAGCTTTCCCACAGTTGTAGAAATTTCCGTTGAACCGTTTCTTGCTTGGGTTAATTTTCGGTCCAAAAACCTGCTTCGTCTTTCTCTTATTTTGAGAAGTATCCTCAACAATGTTTGTTCCCATTATTGTTGAGTTTTCACGGCCTCTCTTTTTAGCAGCTTTGTTGTCCTCTTCGATTCTCAACCGAACAATGAAATCTTCAAGGGACATCTCCTTGCGTTTGTGTTTCAAGTAGTTTTTGAAGTCCTTCCACAAAGGAGACAACTTGGAATGCTACTTGGAATAATATAGTTTTTTACATTATTAATTTTCGCTGCTACTTGGAATGCTTCATTGATGACAAGAACTTCAATGAAAATTCTATTAGTAATAATATTAAGACTACTACTTTCAACATCAGTATTAATTTGATTTATACCATCAGCAAGGAGATCGTGAATAATCACTTGCAATTCCTGGACTTGGGTAATAATAGACTTGCTATCTACCATTTTGTAGTCCAAAAATTTAGCGGCAACAAATTTCTTCAATCCAACATCTTCAGTTTTGTATTTCTTTTCAAGCGCAGTCCACAATTCTTTTGACGTCTCCACGCCACTGTAGACATTATACAAATCGTCCTCCAGTCCGCTAAGAACATAATTCTTGCACAGAAAATCAGAATGCTTCCACGCCTCAATCACGAGAAAACGTTCATTCTCTGGAGTTTCATCAGGCAGAACAAGAACATCTTCCTTGATGAACTTCTGCAGACTTAAAGTAGTCAAGTAGAAGAACATCTTCTTCTGCCACCGCTTGAAATCTAACCCAGAAAATTTTTCGGGTTTCTCCGTCAGTGTTCGGCTTATTGATGTATTGGCAATCACCATTGGAACAGCCTGGTTCCCATTGTCATTAGTCATTTCTGTAAAAGAATGACACAAACAAATGTTAAAATCACATAGATTTTAATCTCCAACGGAGTAAAAACCCACAAAGGTTTTAAACTCCAAAACGATGAATATAACACAAATACAGAATACAAATTAAATTCCTTAAGCTTGTTAGTAAACTGTATTTGTAAAATAATTCTGGAAAATACAAAATAACATAAACAGAAATATCAACGAAACAAAAATTAATCCGAGCGCACTGAATTCACAGTGTTTCCTTAAGGAATTTAATCCCCTCCTAGTACCCAAGGTTATGGATTATTTCCTCCCAGGATAGAATAAATTACACATTGGTGTAGTGGTACTTCAAACCTCAGTGTTTCAGCGAATACAAAGTTCGGTAGCAAATCACACTTACTGTTGCTTTCTTTCAAGTTAAAACAATGCAGAAAAAGGAGGAGAAACTCAAAAAATCGTATGGAAAATATGAGAGAATGGATTTGTATTTATAGCCAATGTTGGGCTGAAATCTGAAGAGGTGCAACTCTTCAGAATGGTTGTTTATGCAAAACGGCCACAGCATAAATGGATATTTACTCAACAATAAAGAGAGAAAATAAAGAGGGAAAATTGAAGATGATAGTTAATTTTCTGTTACCAAAATAGAAAATGAAAAATTGGAAACGGTTGGATTTTAATATATAGTGTTCCATTGAATTTAATATTAATTTTTCGTTTTAAAAAAAATGGATATTTAATAACATTTCTATTAATATTTACTATTAACAAATAAATTTGGTCCAAAAAATTAATCAATCAATCGATCATTTGACCAAATCCAAATTCGAAAGCCGAGCGAGCAAACAACGCGAGGCTTGCCTTCTTCTCAACTCTTTAAGAGCTAGAAAAAGAGCAATTATTTATAGCAATTGCTTATATACCCATTAAAAACCTCTTCCTCTTCCAATATGAGATAATGTTCCTTCATCAAGGAGGGAATCTCAAACGAAACTCAAATATTTCATTTTCCCTCCATTTCCCATTCAATCTCTTTTAAGCATTAATGTACTTAAAACCCCAACAATACATATAATACAATACTATGCAACAACACATTATGAAACTATACATAACAACCATCCAAGCAAGTTGTAATGGAAACAGTCTTTTTGTCCCATAAGGTTTGTGTACATTCATCCTCATTCTACTTATGAAATCAAACCGAGAATATTGTTGTTTGGTAAAAATAAAGAACTGTTAGTGTAGTGGCACATGCAAAACTTACGTATAAACAGCATTGATTTAACGAGATTTGTATTGAGTATTGGTTGGTCTGACTTATTGTTGGGTAACTTGTTTTTCGATTTGGTTTTTGGAAAATAATTTGTATTGGCTTATTTGCAACGAATTGATCTTAGAGTAATATCAACTCTACGTTTCTACTCTCTACCCTAAACATTTTATTGATGAAAATAAATAGATTGAAAGAGACCAGTCAAGTGTTCCTTTGAATAGCTAAAAAGGTTGATGAAAAAAAATAGGTAGGGGACCAATTGAAAATAAAAAAGCAGGTGGCTCTTTTTGTAGTGAAAATTGCCTTTAATTAACTAGTGGGCACCAAATATATATCTATCAATCAATTAATGAAATGTGACTCATGCAACAATTGTAGGTAGAAATACTAAGGAAAAAGTATAGTAGATGCCTACGTGAATCATGAATATATCCAGATTCAGATACAAAATTTAAATTTAATGGGTTCAACTTTAAAAATTTTAACGTAGGACTTATTGTACTGCTAAAATTATGGGTTCAAAAAATAATAATTGTTTAGATTTTAGTAGATTTTTACATATAAATCCATACTTCGTATCGAAAATTATAGGTTCAGTTGAATCCGTAGTCGAAAAGCTACATCAGTGCCTGAACATATCAATGCATGTTAAAGATAAAATTTGACTAGTACAGTTTTCCTAGTTAATTTTACATTCAATGCATTAGACACCTAGCTAGAAAAAGAAAACCAAATTAATATTATTGACAGCAATCTTGGTCGTATTAATGCAAGGCTATATATTAAGCAAAAGAAGTACTTAACTAGTTAGCTTGATATTAAAATATTACTAGATCTTTAAAGGACGAAATAAGAAAGTAGAGTTGGAAATTACCATAAGCAAATAAGGAAATGCCCTCAAATGTTGAGAGAGACAGTTGAAAAAGACAGTCATATACTCCTAAATAATAAAGCTATATGTGATGCAACTCACTCTGATCAAATGGACATGTAGGAAATAGCAGTAGCTACAGTTGTTTTCATTGTATATATCTATGAAATACCAAATAAGCATTTCCCATTAAACTGAGTCTAAGTTCCATGCACAATAAAACTTTTATCACATCATAATCAGTGGCGAAGCCGGTGCATTTAAAGGCCGTTAATTGATATTTTTTCGCCAGAAAATTATATTTTATAGTTAGGTAAAAAATTTCTTATGTATATATGTTATATTAACTTCCTTTGACTTCTTCGTAAATTTACTTCTTTATATTTTGATCCCCTTTAGTAAATTTTTTGACTCCGCCACTGATCATAACATTTAACTCTTCGTAGCAAAGTCTGATTTATTAATTAAAAAAATAAAATAATAACTTACGTGCAATCGACAAAAATATGCCGTTAATATAAATCTATCCGTATAAACCTTCGAATGCAAATACTAAGGGATGTGGTAAGATTGACGGAAATTTTCATCCTTAACTAGTAATTTCACGTTCAAGCCTCGTAAATAAATTTTTTTAATAATTAGGAGAACTTCCTTTTAATAGGTCTTACTCGGTAAATCCAAATTATTCTGACCAGTAAACTACAAATAATGTAATGATGATTGTTAAAAAGAAATAATTAACCGTGCAATGGACTCTTCCATATTATCCCTCATCCTTACCCCTTAAACTAAAAATAAATAAATATATATTATCCCTCCTTTTCCACCCATATTTATTTATATATATATATATAGTGACCTCAAAAATAAAAAAACATCCCTCCCATTTTCTTGTCCTCAACCTTTCACCTCTCTTTTTCTCTCTCTTTCTCTCTTACAATTCCTCAAAAATTCTAAATTCTGCCCCAAAAAAAACCATGTCCACAGATCTAGAATTCCAACAAGATTTCTCGGAAAACCAATTACCAAATATCAAGATTACTACTTCTCAAAATTCTAGTTATACAGAGGAAAGATGCAGTAGTACTATTAGAAATGAAGATGAATGTCACACACCAAAATCACCTCAGTTTTTACTCCCTAAAATTCTCAACTGTCCAACTGCACCAAAGAAACCTAAAAGGGTACCTTCTTGCAAAAGGAAATTATTAGATCACGAGCTGCAATTTTTCGAGATCGTAGCAAGGGATGAAGTTGACTCATTTTTCAGAACTGTTGATGGACAAAAACAGAATCAGAATTTGAAGTTTATGGATTCCGAAACTGCAGCTGAAGAAAGATGCGGCAGTAGTAGTACTAGTGAGGAAAATAAATGTCTAACCCCAACTTCACCTAAGTTTTTTATCCCAAAAATTCTTAGCTGTCCACCTGCACCTAAGAAACCAAAAAAAGTAGCTTTATCCAAGAGGAAATTAGTAGATGAGAGGCAAATTCTTAGAGTTATTGATGTCAATTCTATTGGATGTAGCAGAAACAGAAAAAGAAGATGTTTGTAAATGGATTTTGCCCCGAAATAAAAGAAGCAATAATGACGACTCAGGTTGAAGAAAATCGAAGAAAATACAAGGCTTTGGTTTTTCGATTCAAGTACTGGAGCTGGATTTAGAACGCCGACAATCTATCATTGGTGGTAAAGGAGGATTTCCACGAGAAATAACACAGATTAAAGTGTATGTATCTATTGCACTTTTTGTTAAAAAAACTACTTTTGGTATGTTAAATATTTGGTTATTAGGTACAGAAGTTTTTATGTTTTTATTTTTTTTATTTTTATGAATTCAGACAATTGGATCTGAATTTTGAAGAATTAATAAGTATATACGTTTAGTCCATTTACTTCTTATCATTACTTTGGTTTTAATTTCAAATTTTGGTTCTTAATCTATTTTCTCATTCTCTGAGAATTTTATGTACTACTATTTCATCTTTAATGTCTTAATGAATATACCAAATTTTGA
Organism: Nicotiana tabacum; assembly: GCF_000715075.1. Taxonomy (NCBI): domain Eukaryota; kingdom Viridiplantae; phylum Streptophyta; class Magnoliopsida; order Solanales; family Solanaceae; genus Nicotiana; species Nicotiana tabacum. The sequence continues at coordinate 16,949,643 of NC_134090.1, read as the reverse complement.
TTTTGACCTTCGGATTTTCTTTTCATTTATCCTTATTTTCATCTTTCTCCTTATTTTTTTCTCTGGGAAAAAAATAATATATATATATATATAATTGAATTGAATGTCACTGTAGATCATCTCTGGTTCTGCAATTATTAAGGAGTAAGTTGTGATATAAAAAAGGAAAAGGTGATGTTACTTTTGTTAGAAGGAAGGAAGATTTGTGATACGGTGAGCCTTTATGCTAAAGTTTATTTATATATATATATTTTTTATTTTTTTATTTTTTGGATTATTACTGTTTGTTATTTTTTTAATATAAGATGGTGTACGTAAGAGGGGGGTGGGGGTACTAATATTTCTTTAGTGAGGAATAAGGTGACAGACATGTTAAAGCTTTGAGTTAATGCTGACACAGTAGCTTTGGGATTGATAAACTTTGATTGATTTTTTTCTAATTTTTTATTAAAAAGGATATACATTAAGAGATCTGTATTTATTGATGTGACCAAAACTTATACCATGTGTATTGTGACTGTCACTGTCGTCTAGCTATGCATTAGAAAGTCAAATTAACGTGGTGTTCATTTGTCGCTATTTATTTAGTGTTTGCTTTACATTAAACTTCTATTTAATTTAATAAAATAAAATGGCATCTTAACGAAGTTCTTATGTTTACTTTTTAGTAGCATTAATCTGCCAAATTTGGATGGATCAACATAAAATGAGCAAATGTTCGAAGATTCATACCATTGATTTATAACGTTAAATTTGAATCCGTCACTGAAATTGAACACTGAACTTACTAATAGAGCGGAGCTAGCTACGGTAGGGATTATTATTATAATTTTATTATTATTATTATTATTAGAAAACAAAAAGAGTCCTTTTTGAAGGCTTTATATCAAACATCTTATAATGGATGATGTAGATGTATGTGGTTTATAAGATACTCCCTTCGTCCTTAAAAAATAATGATTGACATGATAATTTTACAACAATAACCCTATTAACTGATATTTAATAATTGAACCCAAATTCTCATATGTATTTATAATAGTCACTATGAAGTTCCAAGTACATTTAATTTTTATAGATATCAACATTTTACACATCTATTTGACCATCTCTTTAGTTTAAAAGCCTGAATTTTTTTTGAGCGAAATGATTGAGTAAATTCAGGAGCCAAACTATTCAGAAAATGCTTCACCAAATTTTTTGGAGGCAAACATTATTTTAATTTTTGAAGTATTTGAAATTAAAATTTTCCCACCAAAACATTACTCTATAAAACATGCTTCACTTTAATGAGAGTTACATGGCAAGTACAGCAAAAAAAAAAAACTTGAAAAAAATATTCTAAAAAAGAAGAGAATAAAAGAGGACTTTAGTGTCTAGCGAAGGGGGATAATGAAGGGTTCTCCGTGAATTCCAATATTGAGCATTGGAAAGCTATAATTGACCATTAATTATTCAAAAAGTGTTGGTTAATAAATTAAGGGTAAAATAAAAAATAATCTCATTCTCTTAAGTAAAAATAAAAATTTATTTTTAATATACATGTCAAGTAAAAATGAACGAAAACAGTACTAATAAACTATCGGTTTCTATTTCCGATAGCATAAAGAAGAAAAACGCAAGTTGACAAACAACAAAAGAGTGAGAAAAGGTGGGGCCGGTGTACATTAAGCTATGTGCAACAAACAAATTATAAGGATAACACCATTTCCTCATACTTTTCAATTTTTGGCACATATCGATTGGTGGAAACTCACTCTGAACCAACTGAGACCGAACATTTCTGTCTTCTCGATCAAGATTTTTAGTGTAAATTCATCATTTCACTTGAAGATTTCAGAAATAGACATAAAATCATGGATACATGTAATTTATACCGTAGCGGAGCCAGAATTTTTACTAAACGGTATCAAAATATAAAGAAGTAAACACACGAAAAAGTTAACATATAGTAATATATACGTATAAAATAAAAATTACCAAACTATACGGTGATGGTCAATTGACACCGTTTTGGATAAGGTGGCTCCACCATTGAGTTCATAGATATTGTACATTGTGCCACTTTTGTTGTACATCCCGTTGTTAGGGGTGAAGATTTTCTTTCTGTATATATGTTGCAATAATGAAACTACAGATGTATTTTTTTTATTTTTTTGTTAAAAATGTAGTAGTAATATTTGATATGTGAAAAAATACGGATCATATTACAAGGAAATTAACTAATACTAGACTGACAGATAAGATAATTAATGTCATCAAAGCTAGGGGTGTCAATGGTTCGGTTCGGCCGGTTATTTTATAAAATTTATACCATACCAATTTTTCGGTTATTTTATTATGTATAACCAAAACTAGACTTTTCGAAACCGTCCCAATCATGTCGGTTTCACTTCGGTATCGGTACGGTTCGGTTAATTTTCGGTATTTTTTAAATGTCATATAAAATTCACCAGTAAAAATAGAATGCAATAACATACGTTCTTTTATAGGACTTAGCGAAACTCTCTAGACATTTTTACTGTTTAAAGGATAATGAATTAAAAAACATGAAAGATGGCTAGAGTATAGATACACAACTATTCGACACCAACATAAAAGAAACCAAGTAAAAGCAAAGAAAATATAAATCACACGAGTGGAAAGATATTAACCAAGTTGGGACTCAAGAATAAAGTCTATATTAAATATTTAAAAAGATAAATCTAAATTATATAAAAGAAAACATATTCAAACATTGTAGTTTGCCACTCATAATCGTTAGAATACTTTGTGTTTTGCTAATAAAGATACTTGAAATAGCTTAGTTTAAGTATAAGTAGCAGAATAGATTTTAGGAATTAGTATTTTGAGTTTAATTACTTATTGGCTTGTAACAGTTTTCATAATTCCAAGACCCAATGAAAAATTTAATACTTTATTAGTTTTAAACTTACTATATGAATATATTTTTCACATGTAAAATTTATTCGGTACGGTTCGGTATTTTTTCGGTTTAATTTTATAAAATAAAAAACCTACCCTAATTATCGGTACGGTTATAGATTTATATAAAAACCTACGGTTTCTTTAAAAGAAACCTAAAAATCGATTCGGTTCGGTCGGTTTTCTAATATCCATTGACACCCCTAATCAAAGCTAATACTTAATTTATAGTGGTCCATATGCCTAATCCATAAAATACGCAATGACAGAGGATGACTCTATTATTTTCGTAAATAATTTTAAAACATGTACAATTTTTTACCAAAATAATACTACCTCCGATCCACTTTAGTTGATTTTTTTTGTATTTTTTATGGTTCATAATATTTGGTTTTCTCAAATATCAAGAATGAGTTAATTTCTTGTTTCCAAAGTTGCCATAGTAAAAAGCATAAGAGTACTTGTTATATTTTCAATGAATAAATTAAGTTTAATAAATAATTTTATTATTAATTAATGCTAAAAAATAAAGTAGATTTCTTAATACGTGTGAAAATAATAAAAAAATTAATTAAAGCGGACCATGAGGAGTATCAATAACAAAAAATATACAAAAAAATCGTTTACTTTATTTCAGACAATAAAAGCACCATTAACTTAATATATTTAATTTCATCAATATGGTCCCAAAGCCCACATGATAATCAAGTATCAGACAATTTTAGTGATAGTCCCACGCCAACACAAACGCAAATTTAATGGCTTATTTAATGCCAAAGATTTAATCATGTCGCAGTAGACTTCAAAATTACGTGTCCCCTTTAAAAAAGCTAGTCATATAAAGTGGATTACCTAGTACACCTACCTTTAATAATTTAATTAAGGAAGATCAATTAATTAATATTTAGGTTAGTATTCAATAAAAGGGAATCATAAGGGGAGCAGCCTTCTATTAGAGCTTAAATCATAAGCAACATCAAATGGAATAAAGAGAAACTGCAAGTAAAGAAATAGAGAGACAAGATATTAGCGTATAAAAGCTGGCTGAGAATCATATAATTAAAGTTCAATTTTATTAATTAAGAATTTCTATAACTTAGTGAATACTAATAATCACTTCGCGTGACGAATTTTAGAAAAGCAATACAAGCGTACAAATTAATGAAATAATTTTAAAAAATTCGTTTTTACTATATGAGTTTACTTTTTCCTTTTTATGTTAACCATGTGAGGTGAGTACACATGCTAACAAATAATTAAACCGAATTTGAAACTTTAATTTCTAATTAATTAATGTCCAAAGTTTTTTTCTTTCTATATCCTAACATAGGAAAGAATTATTCACTTTGATTACAGAGTTATTATTTATGCAGGTTAAACTAGATCGCCAAAACTTTAAATTCGGTTCAACATCTAAATTGGTATATTGGGGGAAGTACACGGTTAACCACTAATGACATATGTATTTACTTTTAAATCACTGTTTAAAATGTCTTTAGTCTTTAGCCACTGCTTTAATAAACTTTAACTGCCCAGACGAAAATACCCTTCTGCTCATGTCCTTAACTTTTGAACTTAACTTCAGGACTTCAGGACTACATGTCTTTAACTTTTGAACTTGGAACTCTAAGTTCAAGACTTCAGAACTATATGTCCTTAACTTTTGAACTTGGAACTCTAATAGCCCGTTTGGCCAAGCTGCAAAAATTAGCTTATTTTGAAAAGTGTTTTTTTTTCAAAAGTGCTTTTCTCAAAAGTACTTTTGGTAAAAAGTAGTTTGTGTTTGGCTAATTAGTTTGAAAAGCACTTCTGAGCAACAATTAGTGTTTGACCAAGCTTTAAAAAACTGCTAAGTGTATTTTTCTCAAAAGTGTTTCTCAAAAAAGTGCTTTTGGAGAGAAGCTACTTTTTTCTGCTTCTCCAAAACTGCTTATGTTTCTCTTCAAAAACACTTTTTTTCCTTCCAAAAGCTTGGCCAAACACCTCATTTTTTGCCAAAAGTGCTTTTGGCAAAAAAATCACTTTTGGCCAAACAGGCTATAAATTCAGGACTTCAAGACTACATGTCCTTAACTTTTGAACTTAACTTCAGGACTACATGTCCTTAACTTTTGAGCTTGTAACTGTAAGTTCAGGACCAAGTGTCCTTAACTTTTGAGCTTGTTAGTCTAAGTTAAGGACCTATTGTCCTTAACTTTTGGGCTTCTTAGCCTAAGTTCAGGACCTATTGCCCTTCACTTTTGAACTTGTAACTATAAGTTTAAGACCTATTATCCTTAACTTTTGGGCATCTTAGCCTAAGTTCAGGACCTATTGTCCTTAACTTTTGAGCTTGTTAGTCTAAGTTCAAGACTTCAGAACCTATTGTCCTTAACTTTTGAACTTGTAGCTGTAAGTTCAGGACCTATTATCCTTAACTTTTGAGCTTGTTAGTCTAAGTTTAGGACCAACTGTCCTTAACTTTTGAACTTGTAATTCTAAGTTCAGGACCAAGTGTCATTAACTTTTGAACTTGGAACTCGAAGTTGAGGACTAAGTGTCCTTAACTTTTAAATTTGTAACTTTTGAAATTGTTGAAAAATCCTCTTTTAGTAACCACGTGTGAATACTCAACCTCCGATCTAACTCTCTTCCTTTTCCTATAGTAAGTCCTAAATATACACTCACTCTCTCATCTCATCCAAAGATCTCGAAACTCCAGCTGAGGCACGTAAGCCGGAGACAAATTCGCATTAGCAAAAAATTTAACGGTTGATACAAACCCTAATTGAGAAAAAGTGACGAAGTAATTGCTCGTCAAATGGAGAGGAGAATTAGGGATGAAACAGAGAAATTCAATGAATTCCGGGGAAGTAGAAAATAAGATGCATTTGGAGGAAAGCTCCGACGGCCGAACTGGTCGTCCTGTTGATAATAGAAGAGCGAATATATTGCCATGCTTTCCGTGGTTAATGGATGTTGTTGATCCAGACCCGAGTACCACTGTATTTCCGTTTGGGAAGGAAAGGGTAACAACGTCCTTTCATATTAATTTTAATAAATTAGTGGCTATTTTTGCTCAGCATTAAAAATATTGGATAAAAAGTAAATACCATTTTAAATAGTAGCTACCCCATACAATTTTTACTAGTATATTATCTAGATTTGTCACGTCTCAAACCCAACTGCTAAGATATTGCATGTTTTAGCCCAAACTTTTGGAGCGTTACGATTTTGTCTCCTTAGACTTTAAATTTTTGGGATTTTTACCTTCCTATACCATATATGAAACCTTATTACCCTCAATATTTATGGAATTTTGTTAATTACATTTCAACATACTAAATTACCATTTATATACTACAATTCAAATTAAGGGTATAATTAATGCTTCATTTATATTAGGCGTTAATTTAGGAGCGTATATTCTCCCATTTTTGTTTACCCGCCTCTCTCTCCTCCCACCCCCACACCCCCCACGATTTACCTTCAGTTAATTCCCCCATTTTCGTATACTCGCCTCTCACCCACGTTTACCATCAGTGACCCACGATTCTACAATTTTCTTTTCCAGTTAATTTCACAAAATCCTGTTTTGAAGTTGCATATATTTTTTCAAGAACCAAATCATGAAAAAAATCAGCACTCCAAAAAAAAAGCTTCAAAAGCTACATTAGCTGATATCCCATCCTTTGATTTGGGTGTTTTAACACCAAAATCACCACCCAAAAACGCAAAATTGACACATGCAAGTGAACCTACTACTAGTATTTCATCTCCTAGAAAAATCCGTGCGGAGATGTGAACCAAGCATTTGCACGATGTTGATACTGGTGGAGGTGATAAACCAGTCGAGAAACAACTCAAACGAAAGGACAAAGAGTTGTGTGTAGATGATGATTTTATTGAACTTTCCCCTAAAATTCCATCTGTGAAAAAACCCAAGGTCTCTCCTTCTTCATCAAAACCGAAAAAGAAGAAACCCTCCAAAAAAGTACCAAAATTGGTTCACAAAAAGATTTTGGTAAAGGTAAACACTAATTATTTTTCTTTACAGTTTTTAGTGTGATTTTGGTTGTAAAAATCTGTTGTTCAAGTATTTTTTGGTAAAATGTGGAATTGTCCAAATTTTGTAGATTGTTTGTCTCAATTTTGTAGGTTAATTGTAATTGTGATTTTTAGACAGTGCATAAATATAGTTATTTTGTAGTTGTTTTGTAGTCTGCTGGATAAATTGTAGATAAGGTATATTTTTCACTTTTGTATGCTGCTACATTTACCTTCATACTAACTACAATTAATCTACATTTTGTGAGTTACTTCAGCTAACTGTTATATTTTTGTAGTTTTAGAGCTGTGATTACCCTTTTCTTCCTTATTGTTTTGAGATAATGTTTACATGTGTAGATGTCCTGTATTGTTTTGTAGTTATAGGTGTGGGTAGGTTGTTCTTCTTTTAGTTATATTTTGTAGTTATCATGTAGTTATATGTAGATTACTGCTTCTTTTTTATGCTAACTACTAATGTTCAATAATTTTTTATTTTCTGCAGAGTGGCCATTACTTTGCACCACAAAATGTTGATTATGGTGTGCTTAGATTCCACAGTTTGTGTGATCCGAGCATACCTATCCAGATAAAAGCTTTACTCTCTCCAAATGTTTAAAACTTTTCCAAAAAACTTGTTTTGGTTACTTATTTGGTCTCCCCACAATCAGTATGCAAAACCAAGCAATTCATCTTCTGATGAAGTATGAATTGTCAAAGTCTACTGACTCATATTTTTCAGTACTATTGAAGGGTGAAAAATTGAATTTTTCCTTGAGAGAATTTGGGTTGATTACTGGTCTAAATTGTGTGAATAAGTTTTCAGACTATGATTACACTTCCACTTATGTTAGCCATTTAATGACTACCTATTTTTCGAACAAACAAAGGGTTGAAAAATGGCATTTGAAAAATGTAGTCACAAATAAAGCTTGGGCAAATGATGAGGATGCAGTGAGGTTGTGCATTCTTTATCTGTTGGAATTTTTTGTTTGTCCTTCTGATAAAGACCATGTGTCTTTCATAGACTTATGTTCTTTTTGATAGAGTCTGGTATTTTTGAGTCATACCCATGTGGTATCAAATCCTTTAAGCAGGTTATTGAATGTGTGTGTCGGCTGGAACTCCCTATCTTGAACATTGCCGAATCATTAATTGACGTTGCCTTGAAGTGCCATTTACAGTTTTCAGCAACGCATATAAGCCAGTAACTACAAAAAAAAAATACAATATTTAATACAGGCTATAGATGTAGAAGCAACAAAAAGGATTGTTTTAACACAAATTCGTTAAAAACTACAGTTTAACTACAATTAAACTACAATTTATAAAAACTACATATCTTCACTAAAACACTGCTTTTACTGATATATTCTCCACAAATAAATCTATACCTTCTATGACTAGATCTTTTTACTCTGAACTGGAACTTGTGCATCACAGAAAAATTCTTCATTGCAGCAGCTACAGTTTGCTTGTCCTGATAAACTTGTCCTTCTTCAATATATGTTTGCGTAGATTCAGTTATTATTTCACTTTGATATTCCTCTATAGCTGGTGAGGATGGAATTTCAAGTAAGTTTAGGGATCCAGACGAACCTGCAGCAATATAGAGATAAATGTAGTAATTATGTAGATAATTTTGAAAACAACATTGCTTTATGAGCTTCAGTACATTATTTTTTGTAGTTAATTAGTAGATAAATGTTGTAATATTGTAGATAACACACTAACACAATAACTCTCTGCAATGTCGAATTAAACATACCTGCACTTGTGCTATCGTTGGTAATTGCCAATTCCATATTGAAATCTCTTACGCTTATACATAAAGGATACGAACCTAAGTTCTTATTCTCCTTTTTGGTCTCCATATACACACGAACCCCCATATCATTCCTAATCTCCATTGGAGGACAATTGTCGTTCACAATGTATTTGATTTCTACAAGGTTTTCTGATGTATCAATCGATAGTTGTTATGCAATTGTAGAAATCAGAATTCCGTAGCTTGCATTCTCATCTACCACAATGGCATCAACTTTAAAATCTCTAAATCTGCCATAGTGATCCCAATTTCCATTCAATTTTAGCATTATTGGGATTTTTGACATGATTTCGTGTAGTTGAGAGAAAAAAGATGATGAAAAGATATAGGTTCGACAATTTGAGTACTGAGGTCGATGAAGAACAATTTTGAATTCTACAATTTGTATTGCGTTGTAGAATTTGTAAAAGCAATTTGAGTACTGGAGCTTCTGAAGCTTGCGTTGTTTTAGAATTGTAGTGAATGAGAAAATTACGCAGCAATGAGATCTCTTTCCGTTTCAAAATTCGAATTTAATGTAGAAAGAATCAAACGCAGATTTCGTGCCTTCTTTTTAGCGCGTTTTAAATGGCAGAATCTGCCTAATTATGGATTGGTATATAAATTGTAGTAAAAGTATGGACTGAGCGGGTAATTAACAAATTATGAATATTTTTGATAATAAGGTTTCATATGGTATAGATAGGAAAAAATTCCTTAATTTTTTAATCCAAAATGCACCTTGACAGTTGTTACTGAACTCGCCCTTTTAATAGCCTATAACTTTGGGATGTTTACACAAATAGCCGGTCAACTTCATTATTTTTTTTTAAACTGGTATACATAGATTATACATACACAATATATACATATCGTACAAAGATCAAACATATACTATATATTCATCAATTATTTCCCATTTATGATGTGGGATTTTGTTTAAGGCAAAATTCAGAAAAGGACCTCTTTTGGGGTTCAGACTTCAGAGAGACAGAGACAATGGTCCATGGGTTGTTACACCTTATTAGGCCCAACTGAACAGGCATGGTCCTCTCTGGCCTAACCTTTAAGGTCTTACCCTTTTGTCCCTTTTGGGTCGTTTGATTTAAGGGATTAGGTAAGTGATTCGGAAATAATTTTTGAGATTATAATTACTTCACATTTTATTGGAGGTATTAACTAAAACTTATCCCATATGGAAGGTCTGATAAGTCATTCAGGTTATAATCTCGATTGTAATCCTAGGATTATAATCTTGGGAAATGTTGGTTTTTAACTAAATGACCCCTTTGAGTTTTAATCTAAAGTGGCATCGATAGCTGAATTTATATACTAGCCCATTAATGACCTCTAACTTTCTCCCCTCATTTCGATGTATGATTTTCATAGTTAAGGCGAGTTTCAGCGCCCCCCGCCCCCGGAGTTCAATCATCAACTATTTGTGAATTGTTAATTAGAAGATCACTCACTCTCTTTTTTTAATCACCTTCTATTTAATGTGTACAAACTTAAATGCAATTGGCTTTTAATTGAGATATAGTAATAAGTCTTAGAGCGCAAAAAACTTAAACTACATTAATAAATGAGCTTTTTTCACTTTTAGCCCGTGTCACAAACTATTTACGTTCTATAGCCGAAAAATATAAAATGTATAGAACATACATAATGTATATGTATACAAAAAATATAAATATATATATATATATTATTTTAAGAGCGACTTTACAATGTCATTTTCCCTTAATATAAATTTGTTTCGCGCATATAAATTCAATCATTATGGTGTTTGCAATCAAAGCCACCATGATGAAATTGATGAACATTCAAGTCTACATTCCACTAGGGTACATAAAATCAAGCAATCGCGGAATACATTGACTTTATTAAACAAAAAGTTAAGTGTTATGATTTATTAAATTATCGTGGAAAAGAATAAGCAGTTTCTTCTTTTTATTTGTTATAATTATTTGTATGTTGACGAGAGTGATCGTCCAAGAATAGAAGCTACTGAAGAGTGTCCAAAAACACAAAGTAGACTATCAAATAGACCTTAAAAAAGAAAAGAAGACTATTAAATAGATGTATATATGCAACGTCGATCTTATGTATTATTTCGCCTTTATTGCCGAAAGTAAAGAAAATGCCAGAATCAAAACTGGTGAAAGGAAAAGAAAAGAATAAAAAAGGGGGGGGGGGGGGGAGAAAAGGAGGATAAAACTCATGTTTTGTCATGTCATCTGTTAAAAGGAAACATGTTTATGTACCCTTTTTTCAGTTTGCATTTCACAATTGATGAGAGATGTTATTATCACCCGACGTCCGATATTTGTTGTTTTGATAAAATTGAAATTCTTGTTGGTTTTTAAGAAAGGTATGATTGGAAAAATGGAGAGAATTGAAATTTTGAATTGGTTCTGTTTACAAAGGAACTTTGTCCTTCGTGTTAGGTGTTTGCCATAATTTTCTTACCATATTTGATTTTCCTATTTGTTGAAGGAAATTGCAATATAATTACCTTAACTGGGTTTTCCTTTTGTAGAAGGAAATTATAATTCTCCAATACTTGGCTAGTCCTTTTTCTTGTAGGAAAAGGTTTGGACTTCTATAAATTGAAGATCCGTCCTTCTCATTCAGTAACATCCACAATGTAGCCATAGGGGCTTGAGAGTAGTGTTTAGGGAGAGAACTTTACGGGACAAGTGTTAGTGTGTCACTTGTGTTTGCCTCTTCGTGAGGTTGTTCTCTCAATATTTTGTACTCTATTTTTATAGAGTGAATTGCTCATCTCCGCGGTGGACGTAAGTCAGTTGACCGAACCACGTTAAATGTTTGTGTCTCTTTTGGTATATTTCTCTTTGTTGTGTGATTTATCGTCGTTCAAGGTTTGCTTTGCTAGCTTCCGCATAACACCTGACTTTTGCGGTCCTAACACTTCATTGGATAGGAAGAGAAAGATTGTTGTGCTTATATAAAAAAACATTTTTTTTAGTTCTTAAAGAGTTGAGAAGAGAGCAAACCCCGCACTATCGGTTGCAACAAATTATCACTGGGACGTTCCAGTATCGGCAAAAGGAACTCTAAGACAAAAAAGTTTGTTGCTGCAAATTTTTTGGATTTTAAAAAAGTTGACAATTCAAGTCTATCATAACTCAAGGACAAGAACGACAAGTCATCATCCATGACCCTATTGCTGAAGGTATAAGCCAATTTTATTAAGAATATTGATTATATTACTAATTATAATTTTATGATTGAAGGTATGGTCTTAAATGAAGCGTTTCAAGTTGCGCCATTCATTGAAAAACTGCCTCTTCTATGGAAGGACTTTACGAATTACTTAAAATATAAGTGCAAGGAGATGACACTTGAAGACCTTAATGTTCGCCTAAGGATTGAAGAGGACAACAAGGCTACTGAAAAAAAGTTTCATGAAAACTCAATAATAGTAGGAGCAAATACTATTGAGGAAGCTTCAACGAGCAAAAATAAATAAATTGTATGGACCAATGAATAACCCGAGCAAGAAGAAGTTCAAAGATAATTGCCACAATTATGGAAAGATTGGACATAAAGCAGTGGACTGTCGTGCACCAAAGAAAGATAAGAAGAAGAGTCAAGCATACATGACAAAAATGAACGAAGAAATGGACAAATTGTGTGTCATGCTTTCAGAATGCCATTCGTTCAGAAATCCTAGAGAATAGTAGATTGATTCCGGTGCCACCCGTCATATTTGTGTATATAAGGAATTGTGTACTTATTATGTTTTTGCAGGACCCGATGAGATAATTTTTATGAGAAATTCTGCTACTGCAAAAATTGAAGGAACAGAAAAGATAATTTTGAAGATGAGTTCTGGCAAAGTTGTGACTCTTAGCAATTTTGTGTTCCTGAAATGCATAGGAATTTAGTCTCGACATCACTTCTAGTCAAGAACGACTTCAAATGTATAATGTAGTTAGTAAGAATGAAATGTATGTAGGGAAAAATTATCTTACAGCGGCCCTATTCAAACTCAATACAATATCAACAGGAGAAATAATGAAGGAAGGAAAAATGAAACAAAGAAAAACAAGAAAAAGTAAAGGTAGCATGCGCGACTTTAGTTTTCTTTCAACGAGCAGTGTAGTTGATACGGGCTTCACAGAAAATCCCAGAGATGGAGCCCCATCCAAATGTTCGATTGAACTGTTGGGCTGGACTTAGATGGACCGTTAAACAATAAAAGCATGTAAAAATAGTACGGTATAGCCAGTTTTCGGACTGGTTGTTCAAAAATAGCCAGCGTTTACGAAGTCAATGAAAAATAGCCACTATTTTGCTGCAACAGAGGCCGGTCCAGCATAATATACTGGAGTTCGGTGCACCTGTGTATGAACTCCAGCATATTATGCTGGACCGGTATACTTTGCTGACTCCAGTATAATATACTGGAGACTGGAGCACCGGTGCTCCAAACTCCAGTATATTATACTGGACAATTATACTTGCTGGAACTCCAGTATATTATGCTGGAGTTCTAGTGTACTTATGCTGGAACTCCATCATATTATGTTGGAGTTCCAACATACTTATCCTGGAACTCCAGTATAATATGCTGACGTATTTTTCGGATTTTGAACAGTATTTTTGCTCAGATTTATCTTTACATGAAAAGTGGCTAAATTTCGATTACTTTTGAAACTGGACTATTTTTGAACAACCAGTTGTAAATCTGGCTATTTTTGAATTTATCCCTAAAAGCATTGCAAGCCCCATTTCTTAATTCACCTTCTTCCCCGCTTGACAATTGTTTGAGACTATTTCTTGGAAAAAACTGATTTATTTTTGAAGAATTAAACCAAATAGTCGCTCATTCAATTACTTAAACTAAAAAATTGATGGAAGTATAATATATGCATAATCTATGTATTATATGTCTATAATTATATATATATGGGGCTAACAAAGGTAAACAATGAATGTGACCGGCTATTTGTATAAAGATTCCTTTATTTTTGAAAACTTCATTTGCCAAAAGTTTATTATATTTTTTTCTTCAAACTTTGCAAAAGGAAAGAGATCGATGTTGTTTACTTGAAACTTATTATTTGAATGCTTTTTAACTTGTAAAACACTACTCGTACTTATTGGGAGAAATTCAAAAATATCCAGATTTATAACTGGTCGTTCAAAAATAGCCCAATTTCAAAAGTAATCGAAATTTAACCACTTTTCATGTAAAGATAAATCTGAGCGAAAACACTGTTCAAAATCCGAAAAATACGGTAGTATATTATACTGGAGTTCCAGCATAAGTATGCTTGAACTCCAGCATATTATACTGGAGTTCCAGGATAAGTATGCTGGAACTCCAGCATAATATGATGGAGTTCCAGCATAAGTACACTAGAACTCCAGCATAATATACTTGAGTTCCAACAAGTATAATTGTCTAGTATAATATACTGGAGTTTGGAGCACCGGTGCTCCAGTATATTATACTGGAGTCAGCAAAGTATACCGGTCCACCATAATATGCTGGAGTTCATACACAGGTGCACCAAACTCCAGTATATTATGCTGGACCGGTCTCTGTTACAGCAAAATAGTGGCTATTTTTCATTGACTTCGTAAACGCTGTCTATTTTTGAATGACCAGTCCGAAAACTGCCTATACCGTGCTATTTTTACGTACTTATTACAAGTCCAAATATAACTTTTTGAGGCGAAAAAACTACCGTTCGGAAGTAGTTTTCGCCCATAAGTTACTGTTGGAGATAAAAAATGACCATTGGAAAAATATATTTTTAAAAAATAATGACATCCAAATACCAAAGTCCAGAGTACTCTTCCGAAAACTTCTCGCAAAAAATCGTCCAAAGACCTATGAACGAATTAGAGCTGAGGCAAATAATACAATTGTATTGAAATGCCAAATATGGCATCGTGCTCCTGCTTATAAAAAATTTAAAATGTATTTTAGTACCAGTTTACGAGAAAAATTTCACAGTATCGCCTTTCAACTGTTCTTTGACTTGTAAAATTTTGTATGATTTACATGAAAATAGAAAAATATTAAAGTTTCACCAACTCCCTAAACTTAGAAGTGGCAAAAGGAAGAATTACAGATATTTTTTCAACATTGATACAGTTGAGATATACACTTCTACGTAATTTTATATGCTTAGCTGAAATGTATAATGAAGTCAAATGCCCTACATGTTTTCTTAAAAAAAAAAAAAAAAGACCTAGTCGAAGACAAAAGATTCATGCGACTTAACCTTAGTCAAATGCAGGACATAATTTTTCTTACTTAGCATGTAAACATAAATGATTAGGATTAATACTATATGGGCCCGTTTGTTAACTTCTGAAAATGCACTTTTAATAACTTATGAAAAAGGGGTAAGTAGGCGTCGTCGAAAAATTTTATGATAATAAATAATACTAGTATTAGTACATGCGCGATGCGCGAATAATATTAAAGAATGTAAATTATGTCATGTGACCTAACTTGTTTGAGCACATTATATCATATACTTGAATCAAATTCTAATTACCTTCTTGTTACCCAAGGAAACATACCCAATAAAAGAATCTTATAAAGTTATAAAAGGATTCATATAGCCATCGAATTACTTTTAGTTCATCATTTTTTTATTACATAATCTACTATACTTAATATTATCTCATTACATTTTATTAGTTTGTCACTTCACTTAATCTCAATTGCTCTCCTTTTAATATAACATAATATATATTTTCTTATTCCCAAAATGTTTTCTCCAAACTTTTATTCCATTGTTACGTTCATCTTCAAAAGTCTAAAATTATTATAAACTAATAAATATTATAAATATCAACAAATTATCTCTATCCTTCACTTTGTACATTTTTATATGATGTTTTAATTGATTTGTCTCATTTAGAATTTTATCTATAATTGAAATAATATCAATATTCAGTACTAATCAAATATAGAAGATATAGATGCATGTTACCTTCCTTTTAATATAATATAAATAGATAGATTGTAATATGTTATAGATGAATTTAGTTTTTCTTTTTATTATAGTAAATTTTTTTGTTAACTTTTATTCTACTACTTAGATTAATATTTAAATTTATTAATAATATTATTTATTGTTTTTATTTTATTTATTAAGTAATTGTTGTGATGACCCAAAAGGTCATCACTTGTTTAAGAAATGAATTATGCGTTCCGAGGCCTTAGAAACCTCTTTCAGCAATTGCGAGGGCGTTGTCGCAATTGCGAAAGCAGCCCAGGCCATCCCATCTCGCAATTGCGAGGTTTTTGATCGCAAATGCGATTTTCCCCAACTTCAGCCAGCAGTCGCAAATGCGACACAGTAGTCGCAATTCCCATCTTGCAAATGCGACACAGTAGTCGCAATTCCCATCTCGCAAATGCGAACCTAGCAGTGGTCGAGGTTCGCAATTGCGAACCCTGTTCGCAATTCGCATATCTGCAACCTGCAATTTTTATACTTACCCGAAAATCAACCATTTTTCACATCTTTTCAAAACATAAACTCCCTAGCGCGATTTTTCAAGAATAACTCTTCTTCCAAATCGATTGTAAGTTAATTTCAACTCGTTTCCTTCAATCATTAACATCTTTTAACATGATTTCAACTCAAAATCAATGATTTTCATGGGGAAATTGGGTGTTTTAGGTAGAACCTATGTTTTTCAAAAATTAGGGATTTGGACCTCGATTTGAGGTCCTATTTCAGAACAAATTATATATTTGGGTTCGTGAGGAAATGGATAATCGGGGTTTGGTTTGAACCTCGAGTTTTGACGATGTGGGCATGGGGGCAATTTCTAAATTTTTTGGTAAAACTTTGGAAAACTCATTTTTATGCATTAGAATTGATTCATTTAGCGTTTATTGATGTAATTAAGTAACTTGTGGCTAGATACGAGCGAATTGGTGGTGGAATCAAGAGGTAAAGCGATAGTAGAGGCTTGGATTGTGTTCGTGGCATCGAGGTAAGTGTTTGGTCTAACCTTAACTTGAGGGATTATGAGTCGTGTCTTATTTGCTACGTGTTAATTGTGGAGTACGATATATAGACATAGTGACGAGTATCTATACGTTGCTGTCAAGCATGCCCGTGAGTCTCGTATTGTAATTGTTATGACTCCATTGTGGTTTATTGCTCTTCACATGCTATTATTATTATTGTTCCCTTGCCGGAAGGTTATTATCATTACTGTTCCCTTGCCGGGATATTATTATCATTATTGTTCCCTTGCCGGGATGTTATTATCATATTATTGTTCCCTTGCCGAGATGTTTGTTTTGATACTATTGTTCCCTTCCCGGGACCCTTTTGTGATTGGTGTTGATAAAAGAAATGGGAGCGGATTGCACGCCTGCAATAAGATATGTGAAATGGGAGCGGGTTGCACGCCTGCAACGAGATATGTGAAATGGGAGCGGGTTGCACGCCTGCAACGAGATATGTGAAATGGGAGCGGGTTGCACGCCTGCAACGAGATACATGAAATAGGATCGGGTTGCACGCTTGCAACGATATAGATGAAATGGGATCGGGTTGCACGCTTGCAACGAGATGTGAAATGAAAGTGAACTCTACATTTGTTTTCCCTATCCGTGATAGTAATTGGATTTTGGGTTTCTTTATATTCTCTTGATATTCTGTTGTTATCTGTTATTCCCCCAAAGCATGTTTCCCCTGCCCAATTTTAATTGCAATTATCTGTTTCTATTTCCGCTGTTTATGATATAACTGCACAGGTTTACTTGGTAGTCTGGTCCTAGCCTCGTCACTACTTCGCTGAGGTTAGGCTAGACACTTACCAGCATATGGGATCGGTTGTGCTGATATTACACTCTGCACTCCTTTGTGCAGATCCTAGTGTTGTAGACTTCGGACCGTAGTGAGGTTGCTGCCTTCAGTCCAACAGGCGACCCGAGGTAGTCCGACAGGCGTCCGCGGGCCTTGGCGTCACCTCCTATCTTTCCTTTATCCTGTTTCCTTTACTCAGTTCAGAAATAATGTATATTTTATCTTTCAGACTTTGTATGTAGTATTCGTAGACCGTTTGTGAAACTGTGACACCAAATTCTGAGTAGAGTTGTATTTAGACTTCCGCAATTTGTATTAATATTTATTATCAAATTTTGTCTTCCGTTTAATTATCTTCGCTATTTGCATGATACTACTCATCATTGAAAGTGGTTTAAAACTGGAAAATGTTAAGTAATTAGAATAACTTACATTGCCTAGCTTTCACCAGTAGGCACCATCACGGCTCTCGAGGGTGGGAAATCCGGATAGTGATAAGTTGGTATCAGAGCTCTAGGTTACATGGCTCTCACAGTTCACATACAAGCTTAGTAGAGTCTGAGAGCTCGGTGCGGAGATATTTGTATTTATTCCCCAGAGGCTACAGAGTTAGGAAAAACTTCACATTTATTCATTCCTGTTGTGCGGTTTGGTTTCTCAATGCTAATTGAATTTCTACTCTGTTCTTTCGCAGATGGCGAGAACACGCGCTTCCTCATCCACTGACCAGCAACCCGAGCCCTCAACAGCAGCTCCCACGAGGGGCAGAGGGCGAGGCCGAGGTAGGGGCAGAGCTTAGCCCAGATCAGCAGGACTAGCGGCAGAGCCTCAGGTTGACTTTGATGATAAGGTTCTAGCCCCAGTAGTTCCGGTGGGCCCAGCTCAGATCCCAGAGGGGTTTATTGCTACCTCAATACTCCAGGATGCTCTGGTCTGTCTAGTGGGCCTTATGGAGAGTGTCACCTAGGCAGGCTTGCTTCCTATAGCACCAGCCGTCTCTCAGGCGGGAGGAGGAACCCAGACTCCTGCTACTCGCACTCCGGAGCAGGTAGGTCCCCAGTTTCAGACTCCAGCAGCTCAGCCAGTTGTAGCAGTTCTGCCGGGTGTGGTAGCTCAAATCGGTGATGGAGCAGCTATGTCTGCTGATGCTTTGTGGAGATTGGACAGGTTCACCAAGCTCTTTACTACTACCTTCAGTGGTGCATCTTCTGAGGATCCCCATGATTATCTAGACAGCTGTCATGAGGTTCTCAGGAACATGGGTATAGTAGAGACCAATGGGGTCGATTTTGCTACTTTTCGCTTGTCTAGATCTGCCAAGACTTGGTGGAAAGGCTATTGTTTGGTTAGACCAGCCGTATCACCAGCCTTGACTTGGGAGTAGTTTACTCAGCTATTTCTGGAGAAGTTTCTCCCCATCACTCAGAGAGAGGCCTATCGGAGGCAGTTTGAGCGTCTCCAGCAGGGTTCTATGACTATTATCCAATATGAGACCAGATTCATCGACTTGGCTCGTCATGCTCTTATCATACTTCCCACCGAGAGAGAGAGAGAGGGTGAGGAGGTTCATTGATGGACTTATTCAGCCGATTCGTCTTCAGATGGCTAGGGATATAGGGAGTGAGATTTCCTTCTAGGAGGTGGCCAATGTGGCCAGGAGAGTAGAGATGGTTCTGTCGCAGGGAGGTGGTCATGGGTCGGACAAGAGGCCTCGTCATTCAGGCAAATTCAGTGGTGTCTCTTCTGGAGGTAGGGATTCGTATGGTAGAGGCCATCCTCCTAGGCCCTTTCAGTCAGCACTTCAGGTATCTCACGGTGCTTCAGGTAGCCGTGGTTCTTATATGCAGTATTCTGATCAGCAGCCCTACAGTGCACCACCAGCTCCTATCAGTGCACCACCGCTCTAGAGTTTTCAGGATGGTCATTTAGGTCGCTAGGGTTAGTCTCAGTTTCCTCAGTCGCAACACTTAGGTGGATGTTTTGAGTGTGGTGAGTATTGTCATATTAGGAGGGCTTGTCTAAGATTGGTGGGTACACAGTCGCAACATCAGGGTTCCCGTGCCATGGTTCAGGCACAGAGTGTTCCACAGCCGGCCCAGCCAGCTAGAGGTGGGGGTAGATGTGCTAGAGGTGGAGGTAGAGGTATTAGAGGTGGAGCTCAGGCCGCTAGAGGTGGAGGCCAGCCAACAGCAGGCCGTCCTAGAGATGTAGTTCAGGGTGGTGGGGCCCATCCCCGATGTTATGCTCTTCCAGCCATGCCCGAAGCCGAGGCTTCCAATGTGGTTATTACAGGTACTGTTCTAGTTTGTAGCAGAGATGCTTCAGTTTTATTTGATCCGGGATCTACATACTCTTATGTGTCATCTTATTTTGTACCATATTTGGTCATGCCTAGTGATTCATTGAGTGCTCCTGTTTATGTATCTACACCAGTGGGTGATTCTATCATGGTAGATCGAGTCCATCATTCATGTATAGTTGTGATTGGGGGTCTTGAGACCCATGTAGATTTGGTTCTTCTAGACATGGTTGATTTCGATGTCATATTAGGGATGGACTGGTTATCACCTTATCACGCTATCTTGGACTTAATTCCAAGACTGTGACCTTAGCCAAGCCGGGTTTACCCCGTTTAGAGTGGAGAGGGACTCCTGATCACTCTACCCGCAGTGTTATTTCTTATATGAAGGCTCGGCGTATGGTCGAGAAGGGGTGTTTGGCCTATTTGGCCTATGTTCGTGATTCTAGTGCTGAGGTTCCTTCTATTGATTTTGTGCTTGTTGTTCGCGAGTTTCTTGAGGTATTTCCTTTGGACCTGCCGGGTATGCCGCCCGACAGGGATATTGACTTTTGCATTGATTTGGCTCCGGGCACTCTGCCCATTTCTATCCCGCCGTATCATATGGCCCTGCCTGAGTTGAAAGAGTTGAAGGAGCAGTTTCAAGACTTGCTTAAGAAAGGTTTCATTAGACTTAGTGTTTCGCCTTGAGGTGCGCCAGTGTTGTTTATTAAGAAGAAGGACGAATCGATGAGGATGTGTATTGATTACCGGTAGTTGAACAAGGTTACAATCAAGAATAAGTATCCATTGCCGAAGATTGATGATTTTTTGATCAGCTTCAGGGTGCTAAGGTTTTCTCGAAGATTGACTTGAGATCTGGCTACCATCAGTTGAGGATTAGGGCATCCGATGTCCCTAAGACAGCTTTCCGCACTCGGTACAGGCATTATGAGTTCTTGGTGATGTCATTCGGGTTGACAAATGCCCCAGCAGCTTTTATGGAGTTGATGATCGAGTGTTCAGGCCTTACTTGGATTTGTTCATGATAGTCTTCATTGATGATATTTTGATCTATTCCCGTAGCCGGGAGGAGCACGAGCAGCATCTTAGAGTGGTTCTTCAGACTTTGAGGGATAGTCAGTTGTATGCTAAGTTTTGAAGTGTGAGTTCTGGTTGAGTTTAGTTGCATTCCTGGGTCATGTTGTGTTAGAAGAGGGTATTTAGGTTGATCAGAAGAATTGAGGTAGTCAAGAAATGGCCTAAACCAGCATCATCTACAAAGATCCGGAGTTTCTTGGGATTGGCAGGCTACTATCGTCGGTTTATGAAGGGGTTTTTATCTATCGCAGCCTCGATGACCAGGTTGACCCAGAAGGGTGCCCAGTTCAGATGGTCAGATGAGTGTGAGGCGAGCTTTCAGAAGCTCAAGACAGCTCTGATCACGGCACCAGTGTTGGTTTTGCCCACAGGTTCAGGGCCTTACATAGTTTATTGTGATGCATCTCGTATTGGACTTGGTGCGGTGTTGATGCAGGATGGAAAGGTCATTGCCTATGCTTTGCGACAGTTGAAGATTTATGAGAAGAACTATTCGGTTCATGATTTGGAGTTAGCAGCCATTGTTCACGCGTTGAAAATTTGGAGACATTATTTGTATGGCGTGGCATGTGAGGTATCACGGATCACAAGAGTCTTCAGTATTTGTTCAAGCAGAAGGAGCTAAATTTGAGGCAGAGAAGGTGGTTGGAGCTATTAAAGGACTATGATATCACCATCTTATATCATCCGGGAAAGGCCAATGTGGTGGCTGATGCCTTGAGTAGGAAGTCAGCCAGTATGGACAGTCTTGCTTATATTCCGGTCGGTGAGAGACCGCTTGCTTTGGATGTTCAGGCTTTGGCCAATCAGTTCGTGAGGTTGGATGTTTCTGAGCCCAGCCGTGTGTTAGCTTGCACAGTCGCTCGTTCTTCTTTATTGGAGCGTATCTGAGATCACTAGTATAATGATCCTCATTTGTGTGTCCTTAGAGACACGGTGCAGCACGGAGATGCCAAGCAGGTTACCTTAGGTGATGATGGAGTTTTGAGATTGTAGGGTCGAGTTTGTGTGCCTAATGTGGATGGACTCTGAGAGTTGATTTTAGAGGAGGCCCATAGTTCCCGGTACTCTATTCATCTGGGTGCCACTAAGATGTATCAGGATTTACAGCAGCATTACTGGTATAGAAGAATGAAGAAGGATATCGTCACCTATATGGCTCGGTGTTTGAATTGTCAGCAGGTTAAGCACAAGCATCAGAGACCCGGTAGTTTGTTCCAAAAGATTGAGATTCCTGAGTGGAAGTGGGAGCATATCACTATGGACTTCATTGTTGGGCTCCCACGGACTTAGAGGAAGTTCGACGCAGTGTGGGTTATTGTTGATAGGCTGACCAAGTTAGCACATTTCATTTCTGTGGCAATCTCCTACTCTTCTGAGAGGTTAGCTGAGATCTATATCCGAGAGATAGTTCGCCTTCATGGTGTGCCCGAGTCTATCATATCTGACCGAGGTACGCAGTTTACCTTACATTTCTGGAGAGCAGTTCAGCAAGAGTTGGGCACACGGGTTGAGTTGAGCATAATGTTTCATCCTCAGACGGACGGGCAGCCTGAGCGGATTATTCAGATTTTGGAGGATATGCTCCGAGCTTGTATCATTGACTTTGGAGGCTCGTGGGATCAGTTTTTGCCTTTAGCGGAGTTTGCCTACAACAACAACTACCAGTCAAGTATCCAGATGGCTCCTTATGAGGCTTTGTATGGTAGGCGGTGCCGGTCGCCAGTTGGATGGTTTGAGCCGGGAGAGGCTTGGTTTTTGGGTACGGATCTAGTACAGGATGCCTTGGAAAAGGTCAGGATTATTCAGGATAGGCTTCGTAAAGCTCAGTCCAGGCAAAAGAGCTATGCCGACCGCAAGGTTCCATATTTGTCTTTCATGGTCGGTGAGCGGGTATTTCTTTGAGTGTCACCTATGAAGGGCGTGATGAGATTTGAGAAGAAGGGCAAGCTTAGCCCTAGGTTCATTGGCCCGTTTGATATTCTTGATCGAGTGGGAGAGGTGGCTTACAAACTTGCGTTGCCGCCGAGCTTATCAGCCGTGTATCCAGTGTTTCACGTGTCCATGCTTTAGAAATATCACGGCGATCCATCGCACGTGTTAGATTTCAGCACTGTCCAGTTGGACAAGGACTTATCTTACGAGGAGGAGTCGGTAGCTATTCTAGACCAGCAAGTTCGTTAGTTGAGATCTAAGAGTTTTCCTTCAGTTCATGTTCCGTGGAGAGGTCAACCCGCTGAGGCATCGACCTAGGAGTTTGAGTCCGATATGCGGAGCTGTTATCCCCATCTTTTCCCCAACTCAGGTTCTTCCTTCTTATATCTGTTCGAGGACGAACAATTGTTTTAGAGGTGGAGAATGTGATGACCTTTTAGGTCATCACTTGTTTAAGAAATGAATTATGTGTTCCGAGGCCTTAGAAACCTCTTTCAGCATCACCTCGATTTGCGTGCGAAGTTTGGGCGCGTAGCCGGATAGACATTTTGTGAAAAATGATGAAATTTGATTATAAAATGAATTAATTTGATTTCAGTCAACATTTTGGGTAAACGGACCTGGACCCGTGATTTGACGGTCCCGGAGGAGGGTCCGCAGGAAAATATGGGATTTGGGCATATGCTCGGAATCGAATTCCGAGGTCCCAAGCCCGAGAAATGAATTTTTGAAAGAAATTATTTTCTAAAATTATTTATGAGTTTTGGAAATAAAATGTGATTAAAACTTGATGGTATCATGCCCGTATTTTGGTTTTGGCGCCTGGTACAGGTCTTATATGTGATTTAAGATAACTCTGTGAAATTTGGTAAGAAACGGACTTGAAACGACGTGAATTAGATCGTATTTGAGAAAATTGGAAAATTTGAAGTTCTTGAGAAATTTTATGATTTTGATGCTAAATTCATAGTTATTGATGTTATTTTAGTGATTTGAATGTACGAGCGAGTCCGTATGATGTTTTTAGGTTGGTGTGCATGCTT
Organism: Nicotiana tabacum; assembly: GCF_000715075.1. Classification (NCBI taxonomy): domain Eukaryota; kingdom Viridiplantae; phylum Streptophyta; class Magnoliopsida; order Solanales; family Solanaceae; genus Nicotiana; species Nicotiana tabacum. The sequence continues at coordinate 16,925,706 of NC_134090.1, read as the reverse complement.
GGTTTGGAGCCCCGAGGGCTCGGGTGAGTTTTGGATAGGCCACGGGGTGGATTTTGGACTTGGTGGATTGTAGGTTTTTAGCTAGTGTGTTCATGCCTGCAGGCCTGGCTCGCAAATGCGATATCGCAAATGCGAAGGCCTTGTCGCAATTGCGAAAGTAGCCCAGGCCATCCCATCTCGCAATTGCGAGGTTTTTGATCGTAAATGCGATTTTCCCCAGCTTCAGCCACCAGTCGCAAATGCGACACAATGTCACAATTCCCATCTCACAAATGCGAGAACCTCTTCGCAAATGCGAACCTAGAAGAGGTCAGGGTTCGCAATTGCGAACCCTGTTCGCAATTCCCATGTCTGCAACCTGCAATTTTTATACTTAGCCGAAAATCACCCATTTTTCACATCTTTTCAAAACATAAACTCGCTAGGGCGATATTTCAAGAACAACTCTTCTTCCAAATCGATTGTAAGTCAATTTCAACTCGTTTCCTTCAATTATTAACATCTTTTAACATGATTTCAACTCAAAATCAATGATTTTTCACGGGGAAAATTGAGTGTTTTGGGTAGAACCTAAGTTTTTCTAAAATTGGCCATTTGGACCTCGATTTGAGGTTTCAAAATAATTTATATATTTGGGTTCGTGGGGGAATGGGTAATTGAGTTTTTGTTCGAACCTCGGGTTTTGACGATGTGGGCCCGGGGGCGATTTTTGACTTTTTGGGTAAAACTTTGGAAAACTCTTTTTTATGCATCAGAATTGATTCATTTAGCGTTTATTGATGTAATTAAGTAACTTGTGGCTAATACGAGTGAATTAGTGGTGGAATCAAGAGGTAAAGCGATAGTAGAGGCTTGAATTGTGTTCGTGGCATCGAGGTAAGTGTTTGGTCTTACCTTAACTTGGGGGATTAGGAGTCGTGTCTTATTTGCTACGTGTTAATTGTGGAGTACGACGTATAGACATGGTGACGAGTATCTATACGTTGGTGTCAAGCATGCCCGTGAGTCTCGTATTGTAATTGTTATGACTCCATTGTGGTTTATTGCGCTTCACATGTTATTATTATTATTGTTCCCTTGCCGGGAGGTTATTATCATTACTGTTCCCTTGCCGGGATATTATTATTATTATTATTTTTCCCCTGCCGGGATGTTATTGTTATATTATTATTAACTTACCGGGATGTTTGTTTTGATACTATTGTTCCCTTGTCGGGACCCTTTTGTGATTGGTGTTGATAAAAGAAATGGGAGCGGGTTGCACGCCTGCAACAAGATATGTGAAATGGGAGCGGGTTGCACTCCTGCAACAAGATATGTGAAATGAGAGCGGGCTGCCCTGTAACGAGATATGTGAAATAGGTGCGGGTTGCACACCTGCAAGGAGATATATGAAATGGGATCGGGTTGCACGCCTGCAACGAGATACATGAAATGGGATCAGGTTGCACGCCTGCAACGAGATGTGAAATGAAAGTGAACTCTGCATTTGTTTTCCCTATCCGTGTTAGTAAGTGGATTTTGGGTTTCTTTATATTCTCTTGATATTCTGTTGTTATCTGTTATTCCCCCAAAGCATGTTTCCCCTACCCAATTTTAATTGCAATTATCTGTTTCTATTTTCGCTGTTTATGATATAACTGCACAGGTTTACTTGGTAGTCTGGTCCTAGCCTCGTCACTAGTTCGCCGAGGTTAGGCTAGACACTTACCAGCACATGGGGTCGGTTGTGCTGATATTACACTCTGCACTCCTTTGTGCAGATCCCAGTGTTGTAGACTTCAAACCGCAGTGAGGTTGCTGCTTTCAGTCCAACAGGCGACCCGAGGTAGTCCTGCAGACGTCCGCGAGCCTTGGCGTCACCTCCTATCTTTCCTTTATCCTGTTTCCTTTACTCAATTAAGAAACAATGTATATTTTATCTTTCAGACTTTATATGTAGTATTCGTAGACCATCTGTGAAACTGTGACACCAAATTCTGGGTAGAGTTGTATTTAGACTTCCGCAGTTTGTATTAAGATTTATTATTAGATTTTGTCTTCCGCTTAATTTTTTCGCTATTTGCATGATATCTACTCATCACTGAAAATGATTTAAAACTGAAAAATGTTAAGTAATTAGAATAACTTGGCTTGCCTAGCTTTCACCAGTAGGCGCCATCATGACTCTCGAGGGTAGAAAATCCGGATCGTGACAATTGTAAATTATAAATTTTCACATGCTATCTCCACCCCCTCTTCCTTTATTATTTTTCCTACTATAAAGTTTATAAAGTTATTCTATTTAGTATTTAAGTCAATAATAGATTAAAAAAATAGAAGAGTATCTGCTCATATTTTTTGATCCTTGGAGTTTTTTCATTTTCAAAAACTTGGATATGATCCGATTTATATGTTTTTCAATTCAAAAGCTTGAAAAAGAATTGAGCTGATTTGGTTTAAGAAAATAAATTAACAGAATATATATAAATTATTCTTATTCTTACTATGTAGTTATTATTTTTATCCTTTTTAAAATCTTATCGGTAAAGATAAGATAGTAGGTTGTATTGTAGAAAAATATTAACTTTCTTTCCATTCAGATTCAAAAGAATCTTATTTAATATCTTTTCATTTAAATTCAAAAAATAATTTTACCCTTAAATTTAATTTAAATCTTATTATAACTTTTGTCCTAAATTGCCAAGTAACTTTATAGTAGTTTTCTCCTTGACTTATTTGTTGCAAATATATATATATATATATATATATATATATATATATATATATATATATATATATATATATATATATATATATATATATATATATATATTTGACTTAACCACAATTTAGGAGAAATTAATTATGACATTTCATATCATATTTGTCAAATTAAATATTTTGTTAATACGTACCTAAATTAAAAAGATAATATCACCTAAATTTTAGTTGGAAATGTATCATGAAGGAAAATCAGTCCAAATTCAATCCTTTCGTTTTTCATTTTGACCAAAATTTAAAAAATGATCTTCCTTAAATAAAAATATTTACTACACAAAACTTTCTTGAATAATTTACAAATTTGGTATTCTTCTAATCAACATAATGTTCCTAATATACCATATTTCATATTATCTTTATCCTAATCTTGTCAATCTATATTAGATTTTGTCTTAAAAGTGCCAAGTGACATTTTCTCAATAAGTCACTTGGCTTAACCTCATGTTTCACTACTCTCCTTTTAATATAAGATAGTCGTTTAGAGGACTTAGTAAAACTATATTCCCCGGCAGATCCGCGATCTGGCCGTCTAACATCGGCAATGGCGAAGCCAGGAATTTTCTTAAGGGTGTTCAAACTTGAAATAAGTAAAAAAATAATCTGATAAAGGGTGTTCAATATATGTTATGTACCTCTAATATCTAATATTTTACCTATATAAACAGTGTAATTTTCCGACAAAGGGTGGTCAGTTGACCACCCTAACCCAAGTGTGCCTTCGCCCCTGAACATCGGTTTCAACTGAACCCATAACTTTCGATACGGTTTATATGTAAAAATCCACCAAAATCACAATAAAAAGTAGATATGAACCCATAATTTTAAAAATACTGGCATCTATGAACGTGCGTTGCACATTAATAATGATATGTGATGATTTAAACATTTATTTATACGAAGGAGCAAAAAAAATTAATTAATGTCAAAAAATTTATGTGTAATAATACAACAATCGTCTAAATGCCGAAAAATATTATTACATTAGCATACTACATGAATTTAAAATGAAAGGACATCATCAAAACTTACACAAATGATCGATTTTGTCATGTTAGTTGGTTAATTATGTATTATGGTTTAAAAAGTATTTAATGTGATGGTATCTTAACGAACACTTCTTCGTAGACAATATTTTTTTGTGTATGTTTCCTCCTAATGCTTTGGCTACTCTGTCTTTACCAGAGCTCTTGTTGTCGATCTTGATATCTTTCTCAAAAGTGAAACATATAGTTGTTCGTGCAAGAAAATATATTGCGATAAATATAGTCCAATATTTAGGATGTTTGTCCTTGTGCTTTATTTATTATCTTTGCAAAACATAAACATACTAAAAATTATTTTCACATAAATTTAAAAGGATATCCTTAGTTTCGGAAGACGAAAGTTGAATTTAGGGATAAGAATATAATTAGAAGCACATTAACCAGTATCATAGTTTTTGTATGTATGATATTATTGTCAAAACTTCTATATACTATCTGCGTGCTATTACATAAGCTATTCGACATATCTAAGTTAAGGGTGTCTAATGGGTGGGCTGGGCCGGGCTGGGTAGGCAAAATTAAGAATCGGATGGGTTGGGAACCGGGCCGGTTATGGGTTAGTGCTTACCAGATTTAACGGGTTCGGATTCATCCGGGTAAAAATTGAACCGTACGGGTTACGGGTACAAGGGGCCGGGCCGGGTTAGTGTAATATTTTTGTTTGTATTTTGTATAGCTATTGTAAGTTATATTAATATAAAGTAAAAATATAAAGAATACAATGAAGATGAGAAAAAATTGCACTTATAAATTGCAAGTGCTACATTTATTTAAAAATTACAAAAATGAAGTTTGCATTTAACAAGTAAATTAACGAAAAAAGAGCAAAACTAAATTTTCATGCATAATAATACTTCAAATTAATTTAACAACTAAAACATTACACATAAATACGTCTAATGTGATGACCCAAAAGGTCATCACTTGTTTTAAATGAATTCTGCATTTCGAGGCCTTAAAAATCTCTTTCGGCATTACCTCGATTTGCGTGCACAGTCCGGGCGTGTATCCGAAAAGTCATTATATGAAAATCTATGAAAAATGATGAATTTTGACTGTCGAATGGATTTAAGTTGACTTTGGTCAACATTTTAGGTGAAAATATGGGACTTGGGCGTATGCCCGAAATCGAATTCCGAGGTCCCAAGCCCGAGAAATGAATTTTTTTAAAAAAAATATTTTCTGAAATTATTTATGAGTTTTTGAAAGTGAATTGTGATTAAAACTTGATGGTATCGGGGCCGTATTTTGGTTCCGGTGCCCAGTACAAGTCTTATATGTGATTTAAAATAAGTCTGTGAAATTTGGTAAGAAACGGACTTGAAACGACGTGAATCGGATCATTTTTGAGAAAATTGGAAATTTGAATTTCTTAAGAAAATTTCATGATTTTGATGCTAAATTCATAGTTATTGATGTTATTTTAATGATTTGAATGCACGAGCAAGTCCGTATGATGTTTTTAGGTTGGTGTGCATGTTTGGTTTGGAGCCCCGAGGGCTCGAGTGAGTTTTGGATAGGCCAGGGCTGAATTTATGGACTTAAGGAATTGCAGGCTTCAACCATTTTTGTGCAGGCCTGCAAACTTCCCAATTGCGAAGCCTGGCTCGCAAATGCGATATCGCAAATGTGAGGGCTTGGTCGCAATTGCGAAAGCAGCCCAGGCCAGCCTATTTTCGCAATTGCGAAGATTTTGATCGCAAATGCGATCCCCCAGCTTGAGGCCAGTCATCGCAAATGCGACATATGGTTCGCAATTTCCAGCTCGCAAATGCGAACCTAGCAGAGGTCGGGTCCCATATCTGCAACCTGCAATTTTTATACTTAGCCGAAAATCAACTATTTCTCACATCTTTTCAAAACATAAACTCTCTAAGGCGATTTTTCAAGAACAACTCTTCTTCCAAATCGATTGTAAGTCAATTTCAACTCGTTTCCTTCAATCATTAACATCTTTTAACATGATTTCAACTAAAAATCAATGATTTTCATAGAGGAAATTGGGTGTTTTGGTTAGAACCTAGGTTTTTCAAAAATTGGGGATTTAGACCTAGATTTGAGGTCCGATTTCAACAACATTATAAATTTGGGTTCGTGGGTAAATGGGTAATCGGGTTTTGGTTCGAACCTCGGGTTTTGACCATGTGGGCCCGGGGGTGATTTTTGACTTTTTGGATAAAACTTTAGAAAACTCATTTTCATGCATTAGAATTGATCCATTTAGCATTTATTAATGTAATTACGTAAGTTGTGGCTAGATACGAGCGAATTGGTGGTGGAATCAAGAGGTAAAGCGATAGTAGAGACTTGAATTGTGTTCGAGGCATCGAGATAAGTGTTTGTTCTAAACTTAGCTTGAGGGATTATGAGTCGAGTCTTATTTGCTATGTGGTATTCGTCGAGTACGACGTATAGACATGGTGACGAGTATCTATACGTTGGTGTCAAGCATGGCCGTGAGTCTTATATTGTGACTATTATGGCTTTGTTGTATTATTCATGCTTTGATGATGATTTCTATTGTTGGGCAAAGTTTGTGGAAGTAATTGTGACATTTGAATATTGAGGAGCGTTGGCTCAAGTTGCACAATGAAATGTGAAAGTATAAGTGGAAATTGAACCTTTTAGTACATTGGCTCAAAGTTGTGAAGTGAGTTGTGAAGTAAAAGTGAAAAAGAGAAGAGAATCGTTATATTATCTCCCTTGCCGGGAATTTATTGTTTTGATGTTATCTCCCTAGCCAGGATGTTGATGCTTCTTTTGATGTTATTCCCTTGCCGGGATTCTTATTGTAATTTCATTTATTCCCTTGCCCTATTATTCGTGATTGTTGTTTGGGTGAGGAACAGTGTTAAAGCACGAAAGGTGATGCCGTGTATTGTTTTGGCGAGAGAGTGTTAAAGCACGAAGGGTGATGCCGTGTATGATTTGTGAGGAAAGAGTGTAAAACACGAAGGGTGATGCCGTGTATGATTTGTGAGGAAAGAGTGTAAAGCACGAAGGGTGATGCCGTGCCGCACGATGTACCATTCCGTGCCAATTTTATTGATTATATGGTAAGGACGAGAGTAAAAGCACGAAGGGTGATGCCGTGCACATTTTCATTACTTGATTGCTTTGGTGAGGACGAGAGTAAAAGCACGTAGGGTGATGCCGTGCACTTATTGAATTCTGGTTCTTTGTTGATATCCGAGATATATTGTTTCTTTCAATTACCTGCTGTCTTTCTATTCTGAATTGATATCTCCCCCGCAACATGCTACCCCTCCCATTTTTGACTGTTTATCTCTGTTCTTCTTTTCCGCTGTATATAGTTGAATTGCACATGTTGTTTGGTAGTCTGGTCCTAGCCTCGTCACTACTTCGCGAAGGTTAGGCTAGGCACTTACCAGTACATGAGGTTGGTTGTGCTGATACTACACTCTGCACTATGTGTAGATCCCGGAGCAGCTTTTGGACCGTAGATTGGGTGGCTGCCTTCAGTCCACGCGGAGATCCAAGGTAGACCTGCAGGCGTCCAAGGCCCTGGCGTCTCCTTCTATCCCGTTATCCCTATTTCATTTCCTTAATTCAGAAATAGTGTATCGTTTATTTTTTGGACAATGGATGTAGTAAATTTTAGATCGTCTGTGACACTGTGACACCAGTTCTGGGTGGTTAAGGCTTAAACAGTTGTATTATTTACATGTTCAGATACTTTATTACTTTTCTTCCACTAATTCTAAATTTCCGCTGCTTACACGTTATTGTTTTATAAATGTTAATGAGTATAAAAAGGATAAAGAAGTAATTTGTTCGAATAATTGGCTTGCCTAGCTCACATTAGTAGGCGCCATCACGACCCCCGAGGGTGAAAAATCTGGGTCGTGACATCTAATAATTTTAAAATAACACAAATTATCTCAAATCAACTTAAATACGAATTTCTAGAGGACGCTCAAGACAACTCTTCATATGCCTCCTTAAACTGCCCGTGCCACACTTTGGATGAAGATTTAAGACTCGACCACAGTTCTTGCACTTTACTTTCTGAAATTCTTAATTTTCTTCTACCACCTCAAAGTGTTCCCAAACATATGAGCGCACTCTAGAAGTACTCGACATGATTTAACTTGAATTGAGAATTTGGGTTTGAGAAATGAGAGACGAGTGAAGAAATGAAGAAGGGGGAGGGGGTGTATTTATAGTTTTTCAAAGGGCTAAATTAGTAATTACAAAAAGTGTTAAATTTAAAAAAATTGGCCCAAAAAGGGCTAAATGTGCAAAACAATCGTTGGGCCAACGGTCAGAAAGTAGAAACATTTAAAAAAAATATTAAAAATAAAAATTTAAAGTAGCCGTTGTACCGGTCTGGGCCGGTCCGGTCCGAGCCGGTTAATCGGTTCTACAGTAAAAACTATTGACCGGGTTTGACCAGGCCGATTAACCGGTTGCCCCAACGTAAACGGACCAACCCCCTTACCCCTTTAACCTAGCGCTACCCATCCCCCTTGTACCGATTCGGGCCGGTTTCGATTTTAATCGGTCTGGGCCGGTCCGGTTACGGTTAAACCCGGCCCGTTAGACACCCTTAATCTAAGTTTTTCAATAGCATGATGAGCATATTTTTCTTCAAAATTAACCTATATACAATGGAAGATCAATTTTAACTTAGTCTATTATATAAACGGTGACACTAACTTATGTAAGAAATAATAAACTTGACAATAAACATGTATGATTGAAGACCATTTGATATTAAAGTATTAAGTATCCTTCTTGATAGTAATTATTGGTCTTTTTCTTCTGAGTCAAAAATAGAAAAATATTTTATTTTTACTATAAAATTTGGCAATCAATCTTTTATTTAGTTGATCAATATATTCATTTCTGCTAGTTAAGATATCTTTTTAATTCTATCATGCGATTTGCACAAATAAGGCTTTAATCTAATGATAGAAATATTTCTCTTATTAAATGCACTACTATTACCATTGGGATTGATAATTAAGTGTACATGGAGAACTAATTCATCTTTTATTGGATGCTCTTCTTCGTTTCTGATACGAAGCAAGAAGACACTAAATACTAGATATGTTTTTACTTTATATTTCTTGTTAGTTTAATCTTTTTCATATGAGGCTAGAATATAACTTTGGCAAGCTAGCTTTTACAGTCTCTGCTTTTGTCGATTTTGGAACTACTGGTAGTACTTGACATAAATCATATCCCAAATCATTAATTTTCCATCAAACGGTTCATTAATATCCAATATATCTCTAGAACTCCGAGCAATTATTTCGATCGCTTGACACTTAACCATAAGTGCTTCATCCCATATTATCAATTTTGCTTTCCTTAT